>NC_134483.1:185142569-185442569 GCF_040206685.1 Ascaphus truei | reverse complement strand
AAGGGGGTCATTCCATATACTCTAAAGGTGCCATTCTTGTAGCTAATAGACGTTTTCTGCCGATAACTGCGATTTTCCACTTTGGAACATATTTAGATAAGGCTCTAAATGATTAATAAGAAAGTTGTTCCCATACTGCAGAACAGGATTCGTTTCAGTGGCACTGGAGAACAGCTGCTGCTTCTCTGGTTATGCAAGTCGTGCTCTGAGACAGATCTTTCTTGTTCATCCCTTGGGGATTTTATGGTAGCAGGAAATCTAGCAGATCTTTAGTACTGGCATGAATTGTATCAATGATATCCTCTTCATGAACTGGCCAAGCGAGTTCAGCTGAACAGTACAGGAATATCTGCTCTATACGTTCAGAGATGATCTTTCACGAAATGTCCAACTCATGCACCAGTGTAAATTTCAAGTGATTGTGTGGACTAAGGTAGCAGAGAGTTAAAGTTGGCCACTAGGTGGAAATAGCCACAACATGTATACAAGATATATTCCACTTTTCCATATACTGGATATAGATCCAATGTTGGTCTTCCTCCCTCCTAATAGAGGTAAATGAGAATTTTCATCCTAATAGAGGTATATTAGTATTTTATCTGGTAATGTTAGGATTTGCGAACAGGTGCCTGCCTTGTCGTGGCTCACAGGCTTACAATGCTTTGGCCAAAGGGTTAAACTAAATGACCCTTTTTCAAGAGAATATATAAGTATTTTACTGTGTATTTTTGTCATATTGGATGTAGCATTGGGCTTCTCTGTCGTCTGTTGTGTACATTTGCCACGCTCGGTAGCTCTCCTTTTTGACACTTATATACATATATATTTTGTGGTGGCTCAGGGGTTCCCAAAAAGAGCTTGCTGGGGTTCTGTGTGTTTGTTACATATAACATGTATATAAGAAATTACACAACTGTAAGTCTTTTTGAAGCTGATCTATGTAAATAAAGTTCCCAGCATATTAATGTTTACACATTTGTGGAACAGCTGGAATGAAGAATTCATTCATTTTACTTTTATTTTTTTTCATAGTACATAAGCACAACAGAGGTAAAATCAATGTTCCTGCTATTAGATTTGTATGTCTGCCGAATACTGTGTAAGGGTATGAATTGGTATGAGAAATATTAATCTCATCAAAAATTGATGGTTCAGTACCAGAAAGCCAGGAGGAACCCCAAAAGCTGACATATTCAATTTGTGGGTCCCGATTGCCATAAAAGAAAAAAACCTGTCACCAATGTAATATATTACAAAAAGATTATTTAGAAATAGAGAGGTTCATTTGTTGCTTATTATACACGTGTACATCATAAATATCAAATTAGGCATATATTCCATTTGAATATGTGCTTTGATCAATAGGAACATGTGCTATTTGCCTAGTTCTATTAAAGAAGTGGGGGTTTATATATCATATACCCTTGAGAAATCCAGACGGAAGAAACGCGTTGGGCTAGTTTCTACTTCTTTTCATTAGCATGGCGACGTGACGTCACGTGACCCTGCGCGTCATTTGACACCGGGTCGATTGTGTGTGGGGCGGGAGGGGGTGCCCAGGCACAGAAAATCATCACTGTTACTGGTTCATTTTTCTATGTAGGGTTGGATCTCTATATGAATCTTACTTAAAAATAGTGCAAAATAGAAAATATTTTTTAAGATTTGAAACCTGATGTGTTCTTTGTTGGAAAACAACTAAGATTTCCCCCAGATTTGCATGTGAAAATATCCTATTTACTCATCTGAGTTCTTCAATTCTGTTACAGAGTTACAAGTTGACACTTTTCTATTTACCCTCAACTGGACTGCAGAGCTCTAAACATCCATTTTTGTTCTCTCTCTCTCTCTTACATCTGCATTCAGTGTGAAGCAGACAAAACACGGCCAGGAATTAAAATGGGGAAACAAGCAACAAATGGGAGATTAAACACCTGATGAAAAGAGGAACTAGTACAGCAAGTAATCATGCATCGTAAACATTAATATGCCTCAAGAATGCTAAGGGCTACCATTAAATTGTGTGATTTATAGCAACATAAATCCACTTGTCTGATCTATCAGCAGAAGCATTTTACAGTAATGCACAATTATTATGATTGATTGAGAGAGCATTATAACTTTTGTAGGTATTCGCAACAATGTTTAAAAAAATCCATACCCTGTCATTTACAAAAAAAAGGGATTATTTAAAAATGACTTTGCTGTTGAATAACAGCAGCTCTGACATTTAATTTAGAGTTCAAAGTACACCCGTTTACCCCACTCTGCAGGTCCAAGCGGATAATGCAGAGTTACTGTGGTCTTTATAAATACTCTGCGTTTTACCGAGGATATTGTCACGTTAGCCCTCCAATCATCATACTGATCTGGAATCTCTATCTACACGGCAGGGATTATTATACACCTTGAGGAGAGGTAATACAAGGAATTAGCTTCCATATTGCTCAGGTAGCCCTGGTATTGCAGTGAAATACATGCACACACAGATACATGAGCGGTTACGGTTCCTACCGTTCAGATTGGCATTCTGGATGTCGATGGCTCTGGTGGACTGGTCGTCAGCGGAGCAGTGAGGGTGATGTGATGGTGAAACAAACACCTCGAGCACCCCTTTGGTCAGTCCCGGCTCAAACATCATGCTCCGGCTTCTCACGCTGACATTCTCACAGCCAGGGTAGAGGTCGGAGATGCTCACTGAAACTTAAACATCCAAGAGCACAGTTAGAAACTATAGAGAAACTGCAATCAAACTCTTTAACCCTTCTACCTATGTTTAATATGATATATGGTGCTGTTTTCTCTCTATTATCATTACTTGTTATTTTGCATGTATTGTGAAGTATATATATAATACTGAGTTAAGTTATGGTGAGTAAAAAAAGTGACAAAAACCCTCCACAGGAAAGCAATATGCAAATATAACTGTATGCTCATCTGCATGTCGTAGGCAGGTCTGCAACCCCACCTTTCCCCATCATCACCCAGCATACAGCACTTCCACTGCAGCAAGGGATTCTGGGAAATGACATGCAAATGAGCACACAGTGTCACTTTTTGCCTCAATAACCATTTTTAACATGGTTCCCTATAGGCTTAAGCTTGCTGCATGGTCACAGCTTTGAGCACAGCCAGGGTTAAGGTGCATACCCAGAAAACCACCCACAGACAGCCGTTTCGACCTTGATGGGTCTCATCAGTGTGGGATGAGACCCATCAAGGTCGAAACGGCTGTCTGTGGGTGGTTTTCTGGGTATGCACCTTAACCCTGGCTGTGCTCAAAGCTGTGACCATGCAGCAAGCTTAAGCCTATAGGGAACCATGTTAAAAATGGTTATTGAGGCAAAAAGTGACACTGTGTGCTCATTTGCATGTCATTTCCCAGAATCCCTTGCTGCAGTGGAAGTGCTGTATGCTGGGTGATGATGGGGAAAGGTGGGGTTGCAGACCTGCCTAAGACATGCAGATGAGCATACAGTTATATTTGCATATATATATATATATATATATATATATATATATACACACACATACATACTGTATACATATATATATATATATATATATATGAAAAAATCATCTCAGTTGGCACACTGTAAACATAGATAAAATGCTGATGCTTGCCCCATATACACATGTAAAAATAGAATTTACCAGATTGGAGTCCGGAAAAAACGAGACAGCACACAGTCTTAGTGATTCCAATGCAGATGTAATCAAAGTAACATGGCACCACCTCCAACGTTTCGGTACACTCAACGTGACCTTCCTCAGGGACGTGCAATAAGTGAATGCTAATCCCCCACCTTATATACCCAAACAAATCAAAATTAAATCAAACTCACCCGTGTAGGCGCAACATTGCCCGCGAAACCGCGCCGCTGTGACACGCATACATCCGCTGGAACGCATCGCCATCTTGGATTAACACAAACCTCCCTTTAAACTACGGTGGCCTCAATGGTCTGACCAGGTATAGGCGCACATGCGCGGACTCATCTTGTCTCTCTGTGTCGTGACCCGCAACACGCTGCTGAAACGCATCACCACATTGCTTCTCAGCCTAATGCATGTTTAGCCCAACTACGGTGGCCCACATAGTGCATAGTTTATCTCTAATGGCGGTTCGCGCATGCGCGAACATGCCCAAGCAGCTCGATGTGCAGAATGTATATATACAGCGCAAGCATAGTGTTACTCAAGAGCTAACCCTATTATATGCATAACAGCACCCATGTGAGGATGTGCCCTTATAGATCTGATTAAGGATCTATGAGCAAATGCCAAAACTTCATAAAGCAAGGCACCTAGCCGATAGAGCCATGTGGGGGGGCTATAAAATGTGATCGCATTAAAGCAAATTTGCATGTGTTTGAAATATATGCTTGATCTTATTTACAGAGGGACCCGCTCCAGTATAAGGACGCAACACGCTCACAGCAACCATACACAAACCAATATGTTAAACAACAAACATGTGATATGATGTGTGCATCACCGCACTATATGTTGTTATCCATGTCCCACTATAATAAATACTATTACTACAATGACTAGAATTAGTCTAAAATCGAAAACCAGATAACATGTTTGGTCACACATATTTCTTCCTAAATAGAGTGACCAATGGGCTTTTAATATATATGCCCAATGAGACAACATCTAATTTATACACGTGTCTATCCGGAATCACTTTACTGTGATCCTATGACTATGTCCTAGAGCCAGCTTATAACAGGCCTTATTTACACGACATATCATGTATTTAGAAGTCTCATATATACCATGTAATATCTATGATCTCGAAGCAGGACATGGAGCCAACATGATGCACATACCAACACCCTAAAGTGAACAAGTGAAAATAACAATACATGGGCACATATGGAAATAACACATAAGGACATAATGCAGAAATATTATGAAATGAACATTGACACAACAAGACACATAATTACAGAACAAGAAATGATTCCTCAGCAAAACGAAGTGTCATAGTCCTGATTTCTTTTATAGGAAACATCCCAATGAAAAATCTTCGTTTAGGCCAAAAGGGGCCACAGTTTTTAATTCAAAGATGTGCCTCGCTTCACTTTGCAATAGCAATCTATTTCTATCACCCCCTCGTGTGGGCACTTTGACCTGTGAAATAGGCATGCATCTGAATGTTGCCAATGAATGTTTGAAATCCCTAAAATGTTTGGCAACAGGGAGGCATTTAAACTCTAAATCCTTGGCGTCTGCAGATAATGCTTTGCGAATTGTTGAACGATGGATAGCTATGCGTTCTTTGAGCATACGCACTGTCTTCCCAATGTAAAGTAACCCACATGGACATTTAATCAAATATATAACAAATTTTGATTCACAATTCAGATGTTGATGAATCTTGATTTTAGTCCCATTATGTGGATGACAGTAGAAAGATCCCACCTGCATATATTGGCAATTCGTGCAACCCTTGCACCTGTAGGCCCCAGGTTTTTGGGTTAACCAAGTTTTGTCCTTGCTATATTTGTCAGCAGGATCTGCTTGCGTGATCATGTCCCCAACTGACGGACCACGACGAAAACAAAACAAGGGGGGTTCACGGAAGAATTTTCCTATTTTATCATCATTGGCTAGCACATGCCAATTATCTCTAATGCCACGTTGTATGCATGGGGACGCAGTGCTAAATGTGCTTATGACATTAAATCTTGAACTTTTTGATTGATCGCCCAGTTCGATGTTAGTACGATCTGAGTTCTCCCCTCTAATCACACGATCTAGTGCATCTTTAACGTCGACCGGACTATAGCCTCGCTCTAGGAACCTGCTAGCCATGTTGATAAGTGCAGGTTCCAACTCATTGTGATCACTGGTGATTCGTTTCACCCGTAGTAGTTGTGAGTACGGAAGCCCCTTTTTCAACGGGGCCGGATGGTGGCTTGTGGCATAAAGCAATGTATTTTTGTCTGTGTCTTTCTGGTACAGCCTTGTGGCCAATTTGTCGCCAGCTTTGTATACCATCGTATCCAAGAATGGAATTTCTAGATCACTGTAACACAGCGTAAAACGTATCTTTGATGGAATATCGTTAAGACGGTTAACAAAGTCCTGTAATTCCACAGAAGAGCCACTCCAAATGATAAAAATATCATCAATGTAGCGTAAAAACTTTCTGATGTAGTGTGCATTGGGCGCATCGCATAAGATGTGGGTTTGTTCATACATGTCCATGTAAAGGTTCGCATACGATGGAGCCATGTTTGAGCCCATGGCTGTCCCACTGAGCTGGAGATAGTATGCATTTTCAAACCTAAAGAAATTTTTGTTTAGGATGACTTCTATCAGGAGTAGTAAAAATTCAGACGGTGGTCCAGTCTGTAAAGTACTCGTTGTCAACTTTCTCCTGATAGCCTCCAACCCCTCTTCATGCGGAATATTCGTATAGAGACTTGCTACGTCGAGGGTAGCCAATATGCACCCAGCTGGATTAAATGCTAGATCGTTGATATGCTCCATGAAGTTGGTAGTGTCTTTGACAAACGTGGCCATACCCGCCACCAGCGGTTGTAGATAAAAGTCAACATATTGTGAAATCGGATGGCATAGTGATGTCCGAGCCGAGATAATAGGTCGACCTGGTGGGTGTGTGGTAGATTTGTGAATCTTAGGGATCGTGTACATGACAGGTATTTTTGGATGCTGTTGCATAAGGAAACCACCAGTGTCCTCCGAGATCCATCCATTGGATATACCCATTTGAATTATGGCATCAATTTCCCCTTTGTACACCGCAGTAGGATCCTTACCCAATTGTTTGTACGTCTCAGTGTCTCCCAGTTGGCGCAACACTTCTTCTCTATAATAGAGGTAGTCCAAAATGACGATTCCGCCGCCTTTATCAGCGGCCCGAATGATGATATTCTTGTTATTTCTCAAAGAATATCATCATTCGGGCCGCTGATAAAGGCGGCGGAATCGTCATTTTGGACTACCTCTATTATAGAGAAGAAGTGTTGCGCCAACTGGGAGACACTGAGACGTACAAACAATTGGGTAAGGATCCTACTGCGGTGTACAAAGGGGAAATTGATGCCATAATTCAAATGGGTATATCCAATGGATGGATCTCGGAGGACACTGGTGGTTTCCTTATGCAACAGCATCCAAAAATACCTGTCATGTACACGATCCCTAAGATTCACAAATCTACCACACACCCACCAGGTCGACCTATTATCTCGGCTCGGACATCACTATGCCATCCGATTTCACAATATGTTGACTTTTATCTACAACCGCTGGTGGCGGGTATGGCCACGTTTGTCAAAGACACTACCAACTTCATGGAGCATATCAACGATCTAGCATTTAATCCAGCTGGGTGCATATTGGCTACCCTCGACGTAGCAAGTCTCTATACGAATATTCCGCATGAAGAGGGGTTGGAGGCTATCAGGAGAAAGTTGACAACGAGTACTTTACAGACTGGACCACCGTCTGAATTTTTACTACTCCTGATAGAAGTCATCCTAAACAAAAATTTCTTTAGGTTTGAAAATGCATACTATCTCCAGCTCAGTGGGACAGCCATGGGCTCAAACATGGCTCCATCGTATGCGAACCTTTACATGGACATGTATGAACAAACCCACATCTTATGCGATGCGCCCAATGCACACTACATCAGAAAGTTTTTACGCTACATTGATGATATTTTTATCATTTGGAGTGGCTCTTCTGTGGAATTACAGGACTTTGTTAACCGTCTTAACGATATTCCATCAAAGATACGTTTTACGCTGTGTTACAGTGATCTAGAAATTCCATTCTTGGATACGATGGTATACAAAGCTGGCGACAAATTGGCCACAAGGCTGTACCAGAAAGACACAGACAAAAATACATTGCTTTATGCCACAAGCCACCATCCGGCCCCGTTGAAAAAGGGGCTTCCGTACTCACAACTACTACGGGTGAAACGAATCACCAGTGATCACAATGAGTTGGAACCTGCACTTATCAACATGGCTAGCAGGTTCCTAGAGCGAGGCTATAGTCCGGTCGACGTTAAAGATGCACTAGATCGTGTGATTAGAGGGGAGAACTCAGATCGTACTAACATCGAACTGGGCGATCAATCAAAAAGTTCAAGATTTAATGTCATAAGCACATTTAGCACTGCGTCCCCATGCATACAACGTGGCATTAGAGATAATTGGCATGTGCTAGCCAATGATGATAAAATAGGAAAATTCTTCCGTGAACCCCCCTTGTTTTGTTTTCGTCGTGGTCCGTCAGTTGGGGACATGATCACGCAAGCAGATCCTGCTGACAAATATAGCAAGGACAAAACTTGGTTAACCCAAAAACCTGGGGCCTACAGGTGCAAGGGTTGCACGAATTGCCAATATATGCAGGTGGGATCTTTCTACTGTCATCCACATAATGGGACTAAAATCAAGATTCATCAACATCTGAATTGTGAATCAAAATTTGTTATATATTTGATTAAATGTCCATGTGGGTTACTTTACATTGGGAAGACAGTGCGTATGCTCAAAGAACGCATAGCTATCCATCGTTCAACAATTCGCAAAGCATTATCTGCAGACGCCAAGGATTTAGAGTTTAAATGCCTCCCTGTTGCCAAACATTTTAGGGATTTCAAACATTCATTGGCAACATTCAGATGCATGCCTATTTCACAGGTCAAAGTGCCCACACGAGGGGGTGATAGAAATAGATTGCTATTGCAAAGTGAAGCGAGGCACATCTTTGAATTAAAAACTGTGGCCCCTTTTGGCCTAAACGAAGATTTTTCATTGGGATGTTTCCTATAAAAGAAATCAGGACTATGACACTTCGTTTTGCTGAGGAATCATTTCTTGTTCTGTAATTATGTGTCTTGTTGTGTCAATGTTCATTTCATAATATTTCTGCATTATGTCCTTATGTGTTATTTCCATATGTGCCCATGTATTGTTATTTTCACTTGTTCACTTTAGGGTGTTGGTATGTGCATCATGTTGGCTCCATGTCCTGCTTCGAGATCATAGATATTACATGGTATATATGAGACTTCTAAATACATGATATGTCGTGTAAATAAGGCCTGTTATAAGCTGGCTCTAGGACATAGTCATAGGATCACAGTAAAGTGATTCCGGATAGACACGTGTATAAATTAGATGTTGTCTCATTGGGCATATATATTAAAAGCCCATTGGTCACTCTATTTAGGAAGAAATATGTGTGACCAAACATGTTATCTGGTTTTCGATTTTAGACTAATTCTAGTCATTGTAGTAATAGTATTTATTATAGTGGGACATGGATAACAACATATAGTGCGGTGATGCACACATCATATCACATGTTTGTTGTTTAACATATTGGTTTGTGTATGGTTGCTGTGAGCGTGTTGCGTCCTTATACTGGAGCGGGTCCCTCTGTAAATAAGATCAAGCATATATTTCAAACACATGCAAATTTGCTTTAATGCGATCACATTTTATAGCCCCCCCACATGGCTCTATCGGCTAGGTGCCTTGCTTTATGAAGTTTTGGCATTTGCTCATAGATCCTTAATCAGATCTATAAGGGCACATCCTCACATGGGTGCTGTTATGCATATAATAGGGTTAGCTCTTGAGTAACACTATGCTTGCGCTGTATATATACATTCTGCACATCGAGCTGCTTGGGCATGTTCGCGCATGCGCGAACCGCCATTAGAGATAAACTATGCACTATGTGGGCCACCGTAGTTGGGCTAAACATGCATTAGGCTGAGAAGCAATGTGGTGATGCGTTTCAGCAGCGTGTTGCGGGTCACGACACAGAGAGACAAGATGAGTCCGCGCATGTGCGCCTATACCTGGTCAGACCATTGAGGCCACCGTAGTTTAAAGGGAGGTTTGTGTTAATCCAAGATGGCGATGCGTTCCAGCGGATGTATGCGTGTCACAGCGGCGCGGTTTCGCGGGCAATGTTGCGCCTACACGGGTGAGTTTGATTTAATTTTGATTTGTTTGGGTATATAAGGTGGGGGATTAGCATTCACTTATTGCACGTCCCTGAGGAAGGTCACGTTGAGTGTACCGAAACGTTGGAGGTGGTGCCATGTTACTTTGATTACATCTGCATTGGAATCACTAAGACTGTGTGCTGTCTCGTTTTTTCCGGACTCCAATCTGGTAAATTCTATTTTTATATATATATATATATATATATATATATATATATATATATATATATATATATATATATATATATATATATATATACATACACACACACACACACATTTAAAGACGCTCTCATTTCGGCTGCAGGGGCTCACTGGTAAGTGTGAGCGCGGGTCAGCAGGTGACCATGCCCTCGGCCTAAGCCTCTTATTCTATACGCTTGGAAGCCAACCCCTGAGCTGGAGAAACCTTTAGTCCCATTCATTAGAATGGAGGGGATCTTTTCTTCAGTACTAGGAAGCACCTTCCCAGCATATTGAAGCAGGTCTGCATTCTTTGGTATTTACACACTGCAAGAATTTCACGTAAATAGAGAACAACACTGTAACGGAGCATTGAGCATAAAGGCACAAAGGAATACTTCACTGCATTCATTACTTTATCAGTTTGTACTCAGAGGGAGAAATATTCGGGAACTTGTGTAATTATATTTGTGTTTGAATAGAATGCCCCATATTGAGAGTTGGTGGAAGAAGACGCACAACGGCAATACGAGACAATTCTGGCAAACAGCAGGGCAAACAATGTTTACATTTACAGGTTTGCTATGGTTTTGCATGCACAAGTAATAATGGTTTGCTTATGAGAGATGACTACAATTGATATTGATGGCTATTTTAATAGGTATCCAATTGGAATCCAATGTTTATCCAGTTGTAATCCACTGCAAGTGGCATTCTGTCTTAACATAGGTTGCCTTGTCACCTCTATGCGTGCCGCAAACTACTGCAAAGGGATCCCCATGGGAAAATTATTTAGGATGTGATTGTAGTACATTGTTGGGTAATGATTTTAAACTACATTTATGACTAAAAACGTTTGATTTACAAGCTCATTATTACAGCACTAATTGTAAATGTAAAGTTTAATATTCATTAAGTCTGCAATTTTAGTCTGTAACCAATGTTAAGACGACTTTAATGAACTTAACCAGGAGATAAACTCAACAAGTAGAACAGAGGATGCGCAAATTTGGGGGCAGAGATTTTCTGGGAGGGGCGCGACGGTTACAGAGGCACTGCGCGCTTCCCGAAGGCATTTAAATGAAATGCTGGGGGAGTGGGGAGGCCTCTGTAACTTCACTTTCCTTGGCTCAAACGGCTTCCAACGACGCGTTGCTATGGCAACATGACGTTGTGATGCCAAAACGACAGAGCCAAGGTAAGGCTTCGTCCATGGTTCTTGCTGGCGTGCGGAGGCGCGCTGACGCTGAGGGAAAGCGGGTGCTTTCCCTGGCCTTAGACAGCGCGCCGTCTGTGGGCGTGTCGGCGGGCGGGCCAGTGACGTCACGGAGCTGGTTCGCACTCATTGGGCGAACCGGTCACGTGACCGGCCCTGCACTCTGGCAAGCGGGAAAATGTAAAATTTTCCTAAGGCCTACGCTTCCGCGCGCTTGCGGAAGTGTAGGCGAGCCCCTACTAAAGCCGCTCTCATTGCGGCTGTAGGGGCTCAGTGCCGAGCGGAAGCGCACCTCCGCCCGCAAGCAGTAAACATGGACGCGGCCTAAGGAGGAAGGGATGCCACAGCAGGGACACCATAGTGGAAGCACAGTGTGTGACGTCATCCGGAGCAGCGGAGTGGTAGCCGATTCGGAGGAGTTGGCCCCTTGAAGCTGACACAGTGACAGAGAACACCATCCACAGACGGGGGAAGTTCAATGTACGTTGGTAGATTGTCCAGATTGAGTCTTGAGACCTAGCCACTTGATGCGAGTAGGTTTCCAATTTTTACCCACGGCGGAGGAGGGTGTGACATCGGTCATTTAGATCATCACTCAATGTCATCATCATTGTGAACACAGTGTGTGTGTTCACATGTATACTGTTTACTATTTTTTACCCCTTTTAAATACTATTAAATCCTTTGCCTTATTCACCTTGCATATCACAATTCATCCCAGGTAATGCACTATAGTAGTGTATATGTTATTTTTGTCTCCTTTTCCGTTTCGACCTTAACCAACCCCACACTGATGAGACCCATTAAGGTCGAAACGGCTGTCTGTGGGTGGGTTTTCTGGCTATGCATCTTAACCCTGGCTGTGCTTAAAGCTGTGACCATGCAGCAAGCTTAAGCCTATAGGGAACCATGTTAAAAATGGTTTTGAAGCAAACGGTGACACTGTGTGCCCATTTGCATGTAATTTCCCAGAATCCTTTGCTGCAGTGGAAGTGCTGTGTGCTGGGTGATAATGGTGAAAGGCGGGGTTGCAGACCTGTCTAAGACATGCAAATGAGCATACAGGAATATTTCCATTTGCTATATGCTTTGCTGTGGAGGGTTTTTGTCACTTTTTTTACCCACCATAACTTAACTATATATATACACACACACATACATATATATATATACATACATATATACATACATATATACACATACATATATATATATATATACACACACATACACATACACATACACACACACACACACACACACACACACACACACACACACACACACACACGCTAATACACAGCTTCTAATAAAATCTATTGACCACACAGACAGCTGCTGAGTCTTTATTCCATTTTCAGAGTAGTACACCATATTTCTATGTCAATGTTATGACAGATCTGTGGCAATGTGCCTTTCTGGCACTTTAAAATGAGTGAAAATGGCTCTCTCAATCTCAATTACTAAATTTGCTAAGTTGCATTAACTTTTGCGTGCCAAGACGGAAAACGTTTATTGACGCAACAATTTCCATAGCAGCACTGATCAAAGGTTGTACTTTCATATTTTCATTATTAGCTTGCTTTTACTTCAGCAGTTTGTCTCTATCATGATAACAATGGAATTTGCAGAGCACGCTGTATCAAGCAATAGTCAGCGAAACAAGCTCGCCAGAAGGGAACATACAAGTGGAACATAAACTCTCACATGGTTCATTTCCTGTGCGCATAAGTACTGCATGTGGCAACCGACCGATCAAGTCTCACCCTGTTGTTCTGTGCTGTAAGCATTCTGAGTTATAAAACTGGAGCAGGCAAAGGTTTAAAGACGTTACCGTTTCCCAATCAGACAGTACTACAAGTGACCTGCTGTTTAAAGAACCCCATATATATTGGCCCTGTGTGACTGTGATCATTGAATAAATATCTCCCAAATAGCCTGACCGCTTACCGTACAAATACTGCTAATGCACACTTACTTGAGGGAATGTGTGTGGTTTGATGGTGCCTAGATTTTCTTTTCCCCGCAAAGACATTTCACGTTCATAAGCATACATGCACGTCTTGTGCTTTTCAAGTACCGTGCCAATGTATGAAGTTTGTGTTGGAAGTTTGTCGAGAGTTTCCAAAAAGCCTGGCGTTTCACCCGCCCCAAGAAATGCAAGTGCACTGTGCTACTTTAAAGCCAGCAATTCATTCAAATACATTTCATTCTCCATGCTAGTTTTGTGTGCGGGTTGTTACTATTCCTGCTTACACCTACATACACCATGCTCCCCTTGTTCGCAAGCGTTTTAACCAGCTTGTTACGGTGTGTGCCCCTCATTCTCCAGCTACATTGTGGAATGTTGAAATTGTGGTTGGATACTGGTGGTTTCCTTTTAATTCAATGATCTATTATGAGCCGGGTAATGGTCAGAGTACAGAGCAGTATTAGGCAGCACAGGCAATATCAAACATGCTGCAGTGACAGCTCGAGGCAACAACTATAGATTAACCTAACACTGGTGGCAAAAGATTCAATGAGTACCCATCCTTAGATTCTTGTATTACTACAGTGGAATACATTTTTTTTCCCTGTAAAACCTAACTCAGGGGTGCGTAAAGTGGGGGGCGGGAGAATTTCGAGGGGGGGGGGGCACGGTGGCTAAAGAGAGGTCCCGTGCTCTCCCCCAAGGCATTTAAATGAAATGCCGGGGGGACCGTGCGAGGCCTCTGCAGCTTCTCCTACCTGATCTTCAGCAACCCGAGGTAACTGACGTCAAGTAACGCCGCGGGGGTCACGTGACGCGACGTTGCCATGGAAACGTGACATCACATGATGCCGGAGATAAGGTAAGGGGGGGCGCAAGCAGGGAGAGGGGTGCAGCGGTGAAAGATTGTGCACCCCTGGCTGTATAGATCTCTATTTATAAAATGTTTTACCAGTAAGTAATGATTTGAGAGTTACCTCTCTTGTTCAAGTATGTCCTGGGCGCAGAGTTATGATGACAAATACATGGCTATTCTATTCAAAATGCTCTGAGGCGGCCTTCTCCCTGCACGGATATGTTTTCAGCTCTTCCTTTATTTGAACGAAGCCAAAAGGTTCTCGAGCAGATGGAGGGAGACAGCCTCACAGCATAATGCATCGGACCGTAATCTGCAAATTCAAGCTAGATTTTATTTTCTCTGCTTAAACGATTGCGCTGGTTTCAAAGCAGTTTCTCTTGTAAATGAAGTACTTTATGCCGCTTAATTTGAGTGTCGAATTCACTATATTGTCCAAGTGCACTACTGTTGGCAACACACACACAAAAAAAAGTACAAATACATTCAGTATAAGAAGTATTCTCCTCGTGACGCATTGTGTGAATGATCACATTAACGGTCGGTGTATTCCATTGCGGTCAGTGGGATCTGTAACATGTCGAATGTCCCCCCTGGCAGCAATGGAGTTAATGCTGGAAGCAGAAAATAGGGACCAAATAACAGTTATGAGAAACAACCCCAAAAATATTACCTGAGGCCTTGGTGGACAATGGTGAGGGAGGAAAGCGGGTTGAATTAGTAGATGAAAGACGAGGTCTGCGTCTTCTGAAAAAGCTTCTAATAAGACCACATTTTAGAGACTCCACAAGCGTCGTTTTCCCAGACCCTACATGGCCAAATAATTTCAGCTTTATTCTTGGTTGTGGGTTCTGCGTTGGTCTGAGTTGCTGGATGAAAAGACTTCGGTAGGTGTCCTGGAAATCATGGGAAACCAAGAGATTATATATATATATATATTTTTTTTTAAATTATTATTTTCTCTGCTGTATGTATGGATATCTTGTAGACAACATCAACAATGTATGTAGACATAATATAAAGGAGGTTGAAATACAAAACTAGCATTAGAAAACCAAATTTAAACCAAACACTGGGACAAGGTTGTCCCTTCTCTCAAGCACATACAATTTTGTAGGTGTGATATGGCAGAAGAGTGAAGAGTAAATATGCCCTATATACTGTCAGCTTAAAATTAACCCTGAAACATACATGCAGCTACAATTGGGGGTGGCGAATTCCAAACCCCCCTCCCCCTTTATTTAGCTAAGTTAAAGTAAAATAATACCATTTCTGATGTAGTAATTGAGAATTTATTCTGCCTGTGTTCAAATATTGTTGTTTTAAGGATTTGGTTGGACTATCGGGCAGGACTGATGGATTTGCTTAGATGCTTTTTAGTGACTTTTATCTGTTGGATTTTGTCTAGTTAGACAGTATTTGAATAATGAAATTGACTTCTGTATATGAAAATATGTTAAATCTGTTTGAGGCACTTTCTAACAAAAGAGAAATTACTGTATAATTCATCATGATCATCTTAACATGATCAAGCTTTTTTTCCCTTCAACATACACAGAAGGTATTGGAAAGCAGTATCTTCTAAAATATGTTTTTGTAATGTATTGGGCTCAAATACAAAGGGATGGGGCTTTCCTTGCCTATTCGGACCAAAATCTCATGCAGTTTCATCTTGGACAACACATTTTGGCACAAATTTACTGAGCGGTGCTGTTACAAGACATCGGTCTTTGTAAATATGATCCAAATCTGTGTGTTTAACTTCAACGACTAGTTAACATGGGACCTTGTCTTGTTTCTCTTCATACATTCTCTCTAGGTGACCTAATCACATCTTTTGGGTTCAAATATCACCTCTATGCTGATGACACACACATTTACTTTTCTACCCCTGACCTTACACCTGCTGTACAGACCAAAGTTTCTGAATGTCTCTCTGCTATATCATCCTGGATGGCCCTCCGCCAACTTAAACTTAACAGAGCTCCTCATACTTCCTCCCAAACCTGGCCCTACTACCTCCTTCCACATTACTGTTGGAAGTACGAACATTCACCCAGTAGCCCAAGCGCGCGGCCTAGGGGTCACACTCGACTCCTCTCTCACATTCTCTTCTCACATTCAAAAGGTAGCAAAAAACTGTAGTTTTTTCCTCCGCAATATAACAAAGATACGCTCTTTCCTCTGTTGATTGACAGCAAAAACTCTGACACAAGCCCTCATTCTCTCCCGTCTCAACTATTGTAACCTCCTGCTGTCCAGCCTAACTGCTATCACCTGTCTCCCCTACAATCTATCCTAAACGTTGCTGCGAGAATCACTCTACTCTTTCCGAAATCTGTCTCGGCGTCTCCCCTACTGAAATCCCTCTCCTGGCTTCCGACCAAATCCCGTATCACACACTCAATTCTCCTCCTCACTTTTAAAGCTTTACACTCTTCTGCTCCTCCTTACATCTCAGACCTAATTTCTCGCTTTACACCATCCCGACTCTTGCGTTCTGCTCAAGGATGTTTCTCTCTACCCCCTTTGTAACTAAAGCCCTCTCCCGTCTTAAACCCTCACTGACTGCCCCACATCCCTGGAATGCCCTTCCCCTCAATATCCGACTAGCACCATCTTTATCCACCTTTAAGATCCACCTCAAAACACACCTGCTTAAGGAAGCATGAGTAGCTCCATAGCTGATAATTAACATCCCATACATAAAGCTTGGACCCCTGCTGACACACTTACCAGTACACCCTCCTACTGTCTCTGTACGTTCTTCCTACCAACCAATTAGATTGTAAGCTCTTCGGAGCAGGGACTCCTTTTCCTAAATGTTACTTTTATGTCTGAAGCACTTCTACCCATTATGCGTTATTTATATTATTTGTTATTTATATGATTGCCACATACATTGGTGCTGTGAAGCGCAATGTACATTAATGGAGCTACATACATAAAGCAATACAAAAATGGAATGCTGCACACCACCAAAGAACAAAAAAAGGGGATACTAGTACCGGTGCTCCTGGTCCCGGGATGCCTGTGTGGTATTCCAAGCAAACATGAAGAAAGAAGGAGGGATAGGGCACTACGGATTTAACTAAAGACATTTATTAGCCAATAGATCGACGTTTCGGCCTCAATCGGCCTCTCTCAAGAATTATGACAATTATGCCACTTATTCTTCAGAAAGGCCGACACGTTGACATACATTCATTGATTGTCCTGCCCTCTATCCTGCAAGAAAACGATACAAATTAAAATTCCAACCTGCATGAAAGCTGCTGAAATACAGCGGTAAAGTGAATTGAAAGGTAGTACCCATCAAAGCGAACATTAAATGAGTAATGGTTTCACTATCCCCACACTCATTCGCAAATCTGTCCTAAATCACTACTTTTAAAAGTTGATTATTACCAAAAGACGCCCCTCCGTTGACGATCTTTCAAATGCCAGCTGCACAATGCTTGATGTCATAGTGTACACCAGGGGCTCTCAACTCCATTCCTCAAGAACCGCTCCCTCCTCCCCCCCAAGAGGGCAGGTTTTCAGGATATCTCAACTTCAGCACAGGTGGCTCAATCGGAGGCTCAGTCTTAGACTGAGGGAATGATTGAGTGACCTGAAGCTGGGGTATCCTGAAAACCTGACCGGTTGGGGGGAGGGGGGTTGAGCATCCCTGGTGTACAGAACGCTCACAAGAAGCTGCCTGCACAGCAATACATCAACAGCGTTGTCACATGGCATAGAGTGAAGGTGCCAATCATCTCTCTTTCCTCTGAGGGTGAACATACCCACTCAAAATACATCACATCCATTTTAGAGAGTACTCGGTGATCACGCGTGGTTGCATCTGTGGCAAATGAGGTTTGTGAAACGGCTACAGACCATTGCTGGCTAAATTCCTACAGTGATGCAAAGGATGCATATTTTGCATCTTTATTTTTTTAAATTCCATTTGACCTTGATTATTTTCTCTAATGGTGAAAACTATTCCCAGCAGGGGAAATGATTTGTGGTTGCCCCGTTATTACAGCTTTGGAAATAAGCCGATAGAAAGTGTATTTTATATGATGGGAAGCAGTGCAAGTGACTAGCATGGGTTCTGGAAAGAGGTATGTTTGTTGGAGTAAACATTTGAACTTTTTCACTGCCCCATTTGATGTTCTTGGTACAAATCCGGCACTCAACAGGTTAATGAAGCAGATTACAGCCTTAAGGCGAAAACAGTTCAATCCCAAAACCAAAAAACAGTGTCAAGTGAGTATTTATTTTATGGATAGTGGCAATTTACCTTCAACTATATTGGGCACATTGTTTCTAATACAAGTTAGGTGCTTCTCTTCCGATATCGGTCCTAATGCCGAATTTCCTTTCAGTCAGTGTTCTCACCCTCTGTGATGTCAAAGAGGGATATCAAGGACAAAAAGCCATAGCATTCGGCATGAAGACTCAATGAAACACAGGACAGATGGAGAAGTCCTCTCATTACTGTACACAAATATATGACTGAATCTTTATTCCATGAAGAAAACATGGGTTTAAAATGATCCAAAACGGTCCACTTTTTGGGTGCATCGATAGGGGCAGTCCAACCTAGTCAAAAGTTTTCTTCTTTTTTTTTTTTTTTTTAAATAACTCAGTAAGTGGCCTCCTTAGAAAATCTGTAATGGCCCTTCACACCACTACTAACACATACGTGTGTGTGTGTGTGTGTGTGTGTGTGTGTGTGTGTGTGTGTGTGTGTGTGTGTGTATGTGTGTATTATTATATAAAACAGAACTTCCCTGATTAGTATCAGAGGAAGCAGCCCCCCCCCAGAGCTGAGTGTAATGCAGTTTGTATGTGAAATAAACAATTGCTAAAAATAATAATAAATAAAAAACTGACTAGTCAGAGCAGCTCTTTTAAAGTACAGTATCCATTTTACAGGAAAAATGAAAAAAATTTCATTTCTTTGGAAACACTGGATTCAAGCACATCTGCTACTTCTGTTTATCTGTTTGAATAATGATGGCATCACAATTACTTTGCAAACAAAAAACAGAGCAGAAATATCAATTTACCTGCGGCGCTCAACAGGTTAATGATGCAGATTTGGTTAAACAATTTATGCATTAGTTGTGTGAAAGCTACATAATCTGCACACAGTCTTATCACCAAAAGACTATAGCTAAAGATTGCAAAAATGTGTACCATACATATATATATATATATATATATATATATATATATATATATATATATATATATATATACACACATATATATATATATATATATAAATACATATAAATGTTCTGTTTATAGCCACATTGCGATGACCGTATAAGAAACAACTACAGGATATTTATATCGTTTTGACTCTTGTTTTTCCCGTCTAGCCACCAGGCGTTTTTTACCTCGTCATCTCTTCTTGCGTGCTGTAGATTTGTGTAAAAGATAGAAAATCTGAAAAGCACGGCTAATTTAGTGCTGCGTTTGAAACAAAAAGATGATCCCTCATTTCATCTCTGCTGCAGAGGAAAATAATTCATCGCAAAACTGACAGTGAAAAAAAAGGGCTGTGCAATCCTATTAGTGTTGCACCATAAACAGGGGCTTGACAGATACATTGAGTAAGTGAATCTTGACATTCGCGGGTCTGTGATTTCCTTAGCTCAACAGACCTAGACGTTTCCGGAGGAGAAATCATTGCAGCTATCCACAGTTCTGACTACATCTGAAGAGCACTTGTCTGTAGCAGAAGCAGAGCGGTGTCATGCCAGATATGAAATATGGGTAAAGCAAATACAATGATCACTAATAAAAAGTTATACTCGCAGCCATCAGCTCGGCTTCGAATCTTGGCATGTCATCACTAATCTTGGGTCTCTATTCTGAGCAAACACAGAATCACTAGACTGTAACATTTTTTTTTTGTCCTTATCTCTTGATGAGAAAAACGGGCCCCGTCTAGAAGTTTATGTTTAAAGAGAATTTAAGAGCGCCATTCCCAGATACATTACAAATCTCCACGCTGACCAGAAGCAGTAATTCACGTATAGGATAATCTACTGTCAAGTACAACAAAGGTACGGAGACCGGCTTGCAGCGTTATATGCTTTAAATATACAAAAGGCCAAAGTTAAGCCAATGATAAGGAGAAAATACAGCACTGCCCGAAAGCAGCAGTCTGTGATAATGGCCTTTTTTTTTTTTTGCATTATATAGACTACTCCTCCCCCTGATGAAGCGCGTCACGGCGTTGGGGAATCTTTTGACGTCACGACGTTGACGTCCAGGGTAGTGGCCACCTGAACTTTCCTCCATACGGCCAGTATAGCGGTTACTGGGCATTTTGAGCCCCATGCTACATTGTCAGTGTATGTCTCAGTGCAGCTCCTTTTCGCACAGGAGCGTGGGTATCATAGTAGACACTGTTTCATTTATATGACACATTGACGTTGTTATGTAGTGTGCCTATTTGATTGTGAGTTGTAACACACACGTCTATTATACTTGCTCACAATTGTCTACACTAACACATACGCTATATCTATCCAGCTTGTCCTATTCATTGTATTGAGGGTAGGATTGGAGTGGGTGACTGTATCTACCCTCCGATTATTACCAACTAATACTATGGGGCTCTATACTAATTGCTGGTAACTCCCTGAATGTATGTGCAAACAGGATACACCCGCTCTCTTGTGTGTATATATACTGGCTACGCGCTATTTGAAGCAGCAATAACGATGATTTGCGTACACACAATTTGGTAAGCGACTTGTCACAGGTGTTGTGAAATGTACCTCCCCGCCCTCCCACCACTTCTTTTCTGGATCCGCTTCCCTATCCATTTCATCAGCAGAGTCTGCAGTTTATCCCACATACCAAACCTGTGACCATTATCTACAAGTGTTGATTTCTATGCTTATCAGGTGACCATCATACTTGGCTCTAGCTGGGCGCCACCCACCCCATCATGGAGGATGTATTAACCATTCACTGTATATAATCACATGCATTTTTAATATGATGGTTTAATAAAACTTTATTATTTTGTGTTGCGATCCTTACATGAACTGCATAGGAGGTTGTGTATGAGTTAGTTCATTCTATCACTGTTAGTGATCAAGATATTATATCTCTAGGACTTATATGGTCATTATTGATAAATCCACAGCGACTGCATATTGTAGGATCTTTTTGTAAAAATGCTCAATGTTTCCTACTTGCACCCTAAACTAAGTACAGGCATACCCCGCTTTAAGGACACTCACTTTAAGTACACTCGCGAGTAAGTACATATCGCCCAATAGGCAAACGGCAGCTCACGCATGCGCCTGTCATCACGTCCTGAACAGCAATACCGGCTCCCTACCTGTACCGAAGCTGTGCGCAAGCGGGGAGACTATAGAGCCTGTTACAAATACGTTATTTACATCAGTTATGCACGTATATAACGATTGCAGTACAGTACATGCATCGATAAGTGGGAAAAAGGTAGTGCTTCACTTTAAGTACATTTTCGCTTTACATACATGCTCCGGTCCCATTGCGTACGTTAATGCGGGGTATGCCTGTATCTTTGCAATTATATGAGTGATTGTACTAGGTTGAGCGGCATAGGTTATAGCTTTGGATTATATTTACTTTAAAAGATCTCTTCTTGCCCTTTCAGCAGATGTCTTTTTTTTTTTTTTACGTGGTGGTTCAGTAAAATATGAAGGTGGTAATTCTATTTAGCGGCCGTTCTGGTCTTAATGTCCACATTCAGACAATATAGACTAAGGCCCTAACTGTCTGACTCTGTGAGGTCAAAATGGAGGTCTTCCCAGAGCCCAGTGCAGTCTGAGGTTACCATGGCAACGTCAGGCGCTAGACAGAGCTTCTGAAAACAATGCTTTTAACAAAAAAATAAAACAAAAACATGAGTAGAAAACGCTCAAGGGGCACGATACTAGCGTGAGTTACATGGGCAGTCCTGCCTAGGACAAAGTACTATGTTTAATAGGTTACAAATGTAGCTGGTCAACACCATTTAAAGAAAAAAATAAAACCTTTTAAGTATTTTTAAATAGTTTCTTAAACCTTAAGCATTTCCAGGGTAAACAAATGCTTTGGATGGTTTTTGACAATCGTTACCCAATGTATTTTGGTAAGAAGACGGTTTGCCAGTCCTCAAAGCCCCAGGTAAATACTCGGCTTTCCTCATTCTTCTTTGCAAAGCAATTATGGTGCCATCATTAATAAAACAGATAAACATAAGCAGGAGATATGCCTGAACCCTGGGCCCCTTAGCCAAAGATAAATACATATTCATTGTTTCACAAGCCAGTTACACGAATGAATCAAGTATTCAGTGTAGTAGCAGCCTACAAAATGTTGCTCAGTAATGCACGATAGATGATGCAGACTGTACAGGGGTTAGAAAACATTGTAGGGTTTATATATCAAGGCAATTCTGTTATCGGACTGATGCTAAAGACGCCACATTCACTAAACTTGGGACGTAAGGCAAGTAATGAAAAGGAGTTTCAGAAGATTGAAGTGGTTTATATGCAAGGGCCTGCATCCTTGCATTATGGACAAAGTGGAGTTGTTCGAAGGCAAAATAACAGCCCCATACAGTATGTATCAAAGAAAAAAGGCCCATTGAGAGCAATAACAAATTCTGTGATTCATCTCATTTGCCACAGAATTGCTCCACTTTTACCTTGATGCAGAAGGGCATTTATCTCCAACCAGTATAAAAATGTTTGGTCTAGCGCAGGGGAGGCCAACTCTAGTCCTCAATGGCCACCAACAGGCCAGACATTAAGGATATCCCTGCTTCAGCACAGGAGGCTCAATCAGTGGCTTAGTCATTCTGAATGAGCCACCTGTGGTGAAGCAGGAATCTCGTGAAAACCTGACCTGCTGGTGGCCATTGAGGACTGGAGTTGCCCATCCCAAGTCTAGCGTCACAAGCATTTGTCGTGGCTGCGGTGACATAAAACTCTTATGCCGTGAAGTGCCTTACTAACAAGTGTCTACGGCTGTGGACATAGTCCACACGACTACGCACAATCGCGCGGGCGGCACGAACAGATTCATGTAAGTGCATCAGTCCGGCCACGCTGCGCGCGATGCATTTGGAGGAGACAAAAAAATGGGGAAGGCGAAGGCATTTGGAAGAGACAAAAAAATGTGGATTTTTTGCGCAACGGCTGCGTCCCGTGAGCCAATGAGGGCGAACCAGCCTGTTGACATCACGGCCACGCTTTTCCGTCGCACGCGTGAACGGAGTCCACAGATTGCTGAGGCGACAGGTGCGCACGCCTACTTGCGCGCACTATGGGCGCAGCCTAAAATTTGACACAGACGCAAGTAGAAAATAATAGAAACACATGGTTACTTTGTGTGTATGGGATCCTCCGGGCAGTGACCTCCATGATAAGTATATGAGTAGACATCTGAATAACCGTGCAAGATGGAATGTCTATTTAGTTATTGTGAACGCCTGCAATGTACTTCCCTGCCCTCCCACCACGTCTTGTCTGGATCCACTTCCCTATCCATTCCCCTTTTTATTTTCTATATCTTTATTACATTCATAAAATAAAAATCACATTTGAAATTTTTTTATTGATGTTCGTTGACACCACTGTTTTTTTTATACATGGATCTTTTCAGCTATTTCAACATCAGAGGACAGACAAGTATCCTGTCTCTCAACCTCACCAAAGCACTCACACATTTTCTAGATTGACCATAATATCACCATTCTTCCCCCCCCTCCCCTTCCTTTGCATCCTAATGTCCTCATCTAGGCAAGAATACATCCAGGAAAGTGCTTAGCATCAGGCATACCCACTGTGACCTATCTGTAAAGCCATTAATAATCCCCACTGCTTAGGAGACACCAAGCCTCCTATTTGTTTATTTAGATAAGAAGATTGAGGGTTCATGGATTACAAACTCTGAGACATCAGTCACTTAAAAGCAATTTCTTAATCAGTTAAAACCCTGGGATCTTTGTAACTATCCTGTTATTTACAGATACCTTACAGACACCGTACACCATGGTTTACAGCGGCACTACTTTATCTCATTACAGTGTTTTAATTGGTTTAATCAAGGTTGGTTTTATTTGAAAGCAAACTAAAATAACACTTGTGAGCACATTCACATGTCTCAGACAGGTCTGCAACCCTGCTTTTCCCCATTATCTCTTAGCATATAATGCTTCCACTGCAGACAGGGATTCTGGGAAAGGACATATAAATGAGCACACAGTGTCACCTTTTGCTTCTTGCCCATTTTAACATGGATCCCTAGAAACCTATGCCTGCCGCATTACATAGCTTGTCAGCACAGCCTGGGATTAAGAACTGCGTGTCAAGGGAGAGGGGGTTTGGCCCGGGATTAAAGGGGTTACACACCATTTGGCCACCCCCTGCTCTCACTTGGGGAGCAAGGGGTTACCTGGACTGGGGTCCAGTAATATGTTTTTATCTTGCTTCAGAATCCTAATGTATATTCCCCTGTAAAAATGTATAGTTTCTGTTCCAGTGTTTGCACCAACACATACACTGGGGTTGATGCGGGAGGCTTAAGGGGTTAATGAGCTACAGTTTTAGGAAAATACAAATACGTGTGGTGTCTTTTCTGAAATATCTGGCCTTCAAAAGGCTTGATTGAAGTTGGGTGTGACAAGTATAGAGGGAGTTTAGTGTACAGTATGTTAATACCTAATTGGCAGACCAATGGTATATTGCTGGTAGAGACAGGTAGGGCCCAGGTCTGGAGCATTGGGTGTGAAATATAGCACCTGTGACAAATGTTCTCTACACACGAGGCCCAGCTTCAAAGGATTTCTTGACAAGGGGTTATGGGGGCCAGGGGTGCGGTTACACAAGGAGATTTCAGAATGAGTGACCTTATTAAATATAAGAATATTATGAGATGTCCTCGGCTGAACGTGCTAAAAGCTAGATGTGTGTATTCGTGGGACCGATTTGCACATAATGATTACAGACACATGATGTCTAGCAGGTACTAAGAGACAGATATTAATATCTATCTTAATTTTAATATTACACGGTAATATTTAGTCTCATTGGGAGCATCATGCGTGCCGGAATGTGTTAATATGTCTTGCGTGCCAGTAAGTATTACTGAACTGAAGTTATGAAGTTATTTAGATAGGAAAAGCAGTTTTTAAACGTCCTTGGGATGGAGGAGTTTTACTCTGGGGAAGACTGTCAACCTCGTCACTGATTTATGAGAGGGGCTGGGTTTAGGTTGTGTTCAATGGGAAATAATTGTATATAAACAAGGCTCAGCCTATGGCTATTGTCTTTGTGATTTTCAAGATTGCTGTATGAACTGCCAGTCCAGATTTGACTGTCATTATTCCATCTTAAGTAAGTGTCTATATTTTGTCTGTTATTTGTATATCTCGTGTGTTCACCTTTTCCAAGGAATAAATTATATTTTATCATATCTAGTCGTGTTCAGTTCAACCCAGGTATTTTTGGTGTATATTATAGCTTGTCATAAAGTTACCGTGACACTACATAGCCGGTAAAACCTAATCTCAGGCATGTTTCGACCTTTTGGGTGTCATCAGTGTGAGGCTGGTTATACTGGCTGTGTAATTTGAAGCTGGGATAGGTTTCAACCACACATTATAGAAGTTACATACATTGTTCCGTTTTTATTCGTAGAAACAGTCAAAATAAAGGGCAGCACTCAATCCCATAGCAAGTATGTCACTCACAGTTTAGTAGTTTCATCCAGATTTTGTACTAAGCGGTACACATGGCTTTGGTGATGAAAAGTTACCCTCATCTCTTCACTTACCTGATGAAAGGCTGTGTTTGGGTCTGAAACGTCGCTTGCTGTGTGCTATGTTCCTTTTCTAAATAAAGGTCATTTTTTTTCATCACCAAAACCATGAGTACCGTTTAATAAAAAATCTGGATGAAACTACTAAACTGTGTGACATGATTGCTATGGGATCGAGTGCTGCCCTTTCTTTTGACTGTTTCTATATATATATTGTTGAGTGTGACCACACTCTATAGGATTGAGCAACTCTATTTGCTGAAGACGTTTTGACTCCATGCTGTGGTATCTTGAGACTCTGGTCCCTTACTCTTTTCTATGCCTTTGTATTCATACCTACTAAAAGAATAACCTTTTTTGACAGCCCAGAGAGCTTTTTCCCTGGCTAACATTCGTAGGATCTTGTGAGATAACATACAACACCATAACCTTTTATTTATTGATACTTCACCCATTGCAGATATGTGACTCAGTTATTTACGCTCTCCCTCCCCAGCATTCCTTCTGTGAAGTATTGTCTTCTCTCACTTTCTCCCCAGCATTCTCCATGTCTCGCTTTGCTCACCTGTCACTTTACCTTTCTCCTCGTGCCCTCCTTTCCCTCCGCACATTTCTTACTTTCACCTTTCTCTTCCCTCCTCTCACCAGATTGGGACAATTAGACGCAGCCGCTTTGCCATCCCCAAATCAGGCCCAGAGGTAGGTGATTAGCGTTAGGGTAAGGGGTTAACAGGTTAACATTTTTAGGTTAAGGGGATAACAGCTTAAGGTTTTTAGGGAAAGTACTTAAGGTTAGGGGTTAAGGTTTTTAGAGTAAGGAGTTAAAGTTATATGGGGTGGTCAAATGCCAGGGTAGTGAAGCGGGGCGGCTAAAGAGGCACCAAAATATCAAAATGGCACCAAAATATGCTAGACCGCCTCTCACTGTGTGTCTGTTCACCATCTGATTCTGTACCCATCTCCAACGCTGCCTGGCACCTTTATTTACACTCTGATATTTTCACCATCCTTTTCCCTATGTTTTGCCTCTATGCGCTCTCAATCTGCGAGTCAGCCTCTGCAGCTTTGGAAATCAGTCACACATTCCCTTTCTACATTTTCTGCCCAACTGGAAAGGAAAATCAGACAATGATACAGAAACCGTATGTGGGGAACAAAGCATTAGCCAGAGAAATGGAGCAGAGTGGTCAGAAATCTCCACTTTTCCCATCTGTCTTATGTTCCACACTGTACTGCCCGGTAAGGCAACAATTCTTCCATCCAATCATCAACTGAGCTTGCTGACCCTCCTTAAATCTACCTTTTATATTTTGTGTATGTAAACACCCTCACCTTCCGAAGTCTTGCAAGCAAACTGAAAACGGGGTCATGCTGCTCCGATTTGGCTAGATCCTCTGCAGTTTTCCCATCCTGTAACAAAAATATTGGATAAACCAAAAAAGTTGAAGTGTAGGATCTATTGAACTGGGACAATCCACCTCCTTTTCATCACAGCAGCGTTTCTCAGCTGTCTTCTCAGGATAACCACCAAGCATACATTACTGTATGATCATCACATGTTTGCATGTAATCAACATTAATATGTGGTTAGTTTGCAAACCCCAAAACATGACCTGGTTGCGGTTCCTGAGGAAAGGTCTGAGAATCACCGATATACATTACAACTACCTGAAGGTGCTTACTGTGTATGCACTAAAAGCTTATTTGCTTTGTGGACAAGACAACACTTTTGCAGTGAAGTGAAAAATAAGTACATAAA
This sequence comes from Ascaphus truei, assembly GCF_040206685.1. Classification (NCBI taxonomy): domain Eukaryota; kingdom Metazoa; phylum Chordata; class Amphibia; order Anura; family Ascaphidae; genus Ascaphus; species Ascaphus truei. Next base: position 185,414,757 of record NC_134483.1, on the reverse strand, counting down.
CCAGTATAAATCTAGCAAATAAATATACACCATTTCCATTTGCTAGGCCGGGTATTGCCAGATGTCACAATACATTGAAGTAAGCAGCCATCATTAATGATGCATTCTTCAACTACCCGCAATTCGTAAATAAAAGCAGGAGAACTCGGCAGTGCAGATGTTAAGAGACTGGCTGCACAGTGAGAAGACTTCACTTCTTCTGGAACAAATGAGAACTGTACAGGTTACTTTGCTTCAGTGGACTTTGTGCCTCTTCTTTAATCTTGGTCATAATTTGGCTTTTGACAGTCAATTACAGACGTTAGATAAGTCAATGTAATACAGAAATGAACAGCAGGGAAAAACGCTGACGTTCCTGTCCCCTGTTATGCCTTCATTAGAGCCCATTAAGGACCTTTTATTAGCGGTGGCACATCATCCATAAAATAACCCAGCTTTCATTTTATTGGAATTGTACAACTAGAAGGTCACAGTGCTGAATACACACGGACCGATGATCATTTAACCAACTAATGATATCAGATGGCCCAAGTCTTATTTCTTCCCTAACTGAAGCGTCTGGCGTGGCATCTCTAGAACAGAAATACCCGGATCATTTTATTTTCATGAGAGCGAGACCAAGATAGTTATTTGAAGGTAGGGTTATTAATAGGCATGTTACACTTAAAAACCTATTATCTGTCCTTAATCAGTTTATTACAGATATTAAATAGACAGAATCAGTAATAACAAACTCTTCTATCTATTGTCGGGTATAATGTTCAGGTTGTTAAGCCTTTCACTGCCAGAGTGGCCCGCAACGGAAATCTTAACTTCAGAGAGTGAGCAGAAAAGGGAAGCGATTAGAATAATATACAGGATACACATATATAGAGGATATAAAAAAATATATCTCTCTTTTAATGGGAAATGACGTAATTTGCATAAAGCCCATATACAGTTTCCCCTACACAATCTTATATACAGCCCATTCCCAAATCTTTATGACATCAAACAAGTATAGGATGCATGAATTCAGTGTGGCTTTCACATCCTTGAAGATATTTATTATTATTAATAATAATAATAACAGCTGCAGCGTTGAAAGCAAAGTATAAACTCACCATGGTTAACGCCTCCACATTAGCACCAGTGAGACAGAGGTAGCGAACGACTTCCAGAATCCCGTTATTTGCTGCCAGGTGTAGAGGGGTACGGCCGTACTAGGAGGAGAAGGAGAGGACAATGTGTACAGTTATCTTTGTAGCTGTAGATCTCGGGCTGTGTTACAGAGCTTCACTGCCGCTCTAAGGCGTAAAACTGATGCAGCATGAGCACGGTGTTATTAGATTGTTGAGGCTTTTCACACCACTCTTCTGTAGGCATTCTGATCTCAGAGTTGTAATTCTCCTTGGGAGAAGGAGCACCAGCCCAGCACTTACATCACTGCCTCGGAAATGGATGCTCCTGATTGAGTCCCAGATAGGCCTCCTATTGATTGTTGGAAAGTCATTTTGGCCTGGATTCACTAAGCCCCAATAGGGTAAAAGTATGTGGTTAATAAATAAATTAAAAAAACAGACGTTCCTCGCTCTCCATCTAACGGAATATCCGCTACGTCATAATGCATTTCACGGAACGCATTATCTGACACTCGCCAACGCGGCTTATCATTGGATTCGTAATCTGATGCTGTGCAGAGTGGATTCCGTAGGAAAACCGAGAACTGCCGGTATCCACTATTTTCACCCCGTAATTTACGAGTTATCATATAAAATCACACTATTTGACGAATGCGAGTTACGTTCAACAACACGCAAGAAAAGGAGCATGAAAATGAGTAAATAACGCCAAATTACTTATTCAGATGCTAGTCACTCAATGCTGATATCTAGAGATATCTGGCTATCACTGGTGTTCGGCTGGTTTTATCATAGGCAAGTTAGGCCTATCTAGCCCAAGTGGTCTGTAGCATGTTTATGTTGTACATTAATCCCTTTGGTACAAACAAATGACAGTCAGGACCACCAAAGACCAAATTAAAAAAAAACACGAAAAATTAACTATGTGCGGGCGACAACACGGGCCGCTGTAATCCCCAAACACAATCGCAGTATATAATATAGGTAACCAAGAAAACTATAACCAACCGGTATCTTCAATTAATATATTTTACATTGGTAGAAAAATGCATATGAAGTCAAACAAACTACTATCATGGATATAACTATCAAACGAGACATAAACACGGTAACACACCAGTCTCCAGAGCTGAAACTTTCTCTGCATTTAAAAAACCGCTCACATATAAGAGGAGGGGAAAAGCAACATATACAGATATGCTATAACATAGAAATGTATCCAACAACAAGGATTACTCAATAGATGGGATACACATCACTCAATTTTCCATTAGTATGCAAAAAAAAGTTCAGAAAGCCGCTGTGATTAAGGGGGGCAACGTTTCAGGATCCAACATCCTTTCTTCTGGCCCATTACCACTTGTAATGTATTGTAATGTGTGTGGGAGGAGGGAGTATTGTAATGTGTGTGTGTGTGTGTGGGGGGAGGGGGGGGGTGGAGGGGGTATTGTGATGGGTGTGTGGGGTGATATTGGTGTGTGTGTGTGTGTGTGTGTACGTGTGTGTGAGGAGGGTGTATTGTAATGTGTGTGTTGTGTGGGGTGGTATTGGTGTATGTGGAGGGAGAAGGGGGTATTGTAATCTGTGTGTGTGTGGTGGTATTGGTGTATGTGGGGGGGGGGGGTTATTGTAATGTGTGTGTGTGCGCAAGCATGTGTGTGGGGTGGTATAGGTGTGTGTCTGTGGGGGGGGAGGGGGTATTGTAATGTGTGCGTGTATGTGTGGGGTGGTATAGGTGTGCGCGTGTGTGTGGGGTAGTATTGGTGTGCGTGTATGTGTGGGGTGGTATAGGTGTGCGCGCGTGTATGTGTGGGGTGGTATAGGTGTGCGCGTGTATGTGTGGGGTGGTATAGGTGTGCGCGTGTATGTGTGGGGTGGTATAGGTGTGCGCGCGTGTATGTGTGGGGTGGTATAGGTGTGCGCGCGTGTATGTGTGGGGTGGTATAGGTGTGCGCGTGTATGTGTGGGGTGGTATAGGTGTGCGCGCGTGTATGTGTGGGGTGGTATAGGTGTGCGCGTGTATGTGTGGGGTGGTATAGGTGTGCGCGTGTATGTGTGGGGTGGTATAGGTGTGCGCGCGTGTATGTGTGGGGTGGTATAGGTGTGCGCGTGTATGTGTGGGGTGGTATAGGTGTGCGCGTGTATGTGTGGGGTGGTATAGGTGTGCGCGCGTGTATGTGTGGGGTGGTATAGGTGTGCGCGTGTGTGTGTGGGGTAGTATTGGTGTGTGTGTGGGGGGGGAGGAGAGGGTATTGTAATGTGTGCGTGGGGGGAGGGGGAAATAAATATGAAGAGGGGGGGATAGTGGGAGCTGCATTGAGTGAGAAAGGGGTTATTGAGTGATAGCTGAGGGGGTGAGAGAAGTGACAAGTGTAAGAGGGAGTGAGAGATGGGGGAGGTGGAGAGAGTGAGAAAAGGGGGAGGTGGGGAGAGTGAAAAAGAGAGAGGGAGGAATAGAGGGGGGTGAGAGTGATGAGGTGTGAAAAGGGGGGGGGGATGTGGAGGCTTGCAAGGACGCCAACCCACTGGGTGGGAGGTGGGGGGCAGTGGAAACTCTAGTCCTGGTAAAGCTGTCGCCAGCCCTGCTCCGGAGTCAAATTATTTTGTTCCATGCATTATGGAAACGTACCCAATATAAACCACGCATTATTTAAATATATAATTTACTGGAGTGCTGTTGAGTTATGACCAAAAAAATCGAAAAGCAAAACGCACAGTCAACGCACTTTCAAATGCGCTAAAACCCCATATTTCATCTTCACTAACCCCTTCTCATTACTTAGCGCCCGCTGTATAAAAGCCTGCACATCTTCACTAACCCCTTCTCATTACTTAGCGCACGCTGTATAAAAGCCTGCACATCTTCACTAACCCCTTCTCATTACTTAGCGCACGCTGTATAAAAGCCTGCACATCTTCACTAACCCCTTCTCATTACTTAGCGCCCGCTGTATAAAAGCCTGCACATCTTCACTAACCCCTTCTCATTACTTAGCGCACGCTGTATAAAAGCCTGCACATCTTCACTAACCCCTTCTCATTACTTAGCGCACGCTGCATAAAAGCCTGCACATCTTCACTAACCCCTTCTCATTACTTAGCGCACGCTGTATAAAAGCCTGCACATCTTCACTAACCCCTTCTCATTACTTAGCGCACGCTGTATAAAAGCCTGCACATCTTCACTAACCCCTTCTCATTACTTAGCGCACGCTGTATAAAAGCCTGCACATCTTCACTAACCCCTTCTCATTACTTAGCGCACGCTGTATAAAAGCCTGCACATCTTCACGAACCCCTTCTCATTACTTAGCGCACGCTGTATAAAAGCCTGCACATCTTCACTAACCCCTTCTCATTACTTAGCGCACGCTGTATAAAAGCCTGCACATCTTGCACTCTAACATTCTAATATTGATTTAAATAGAGACTTTAGTTGCAAGTCCCAACCACTAATTTCATTTTTTTTTTTTTTTTACAATATCCTCTGAGCCGAATTCCTCCTGATCATCTCTTTACATTTTTTTTACAGTAATAATAAAGGATTAATAATAATGAAATGTCGGGTTTTAATGAATTGTGATGCACAGTTGATCTGGTGGGTTTTTTTTGCTGTTAAATTACTGTCTGCCCGAAGGTTTAGTGATTCTAGGCTTTTATCTGCTGTTGACACCAAAAGCTAGAAGATTGTAAACTCTGCAGGGCTGAGATTTATTGGCTGAAATGTTCCCTGTACAGCACTGCGCACTGCGGGGCTACTATATGAAAAACATATTACCAACGCCCGATTGTACGAGAATACGGAAAGAGTGCAGCAGGGATCCAGCGTTGAGATGGAAGGCAGCACACTGTGAAATAAGTTGGTCCTAATTTATCTATTTGGATTCACTCGCGGGTATCTTGTATTCCAATAACAGCCTGCAAGGAACGGGGCTCATAAATTGCAGCAAACCCCACTTTTAAAAACCTCATATTTAATTTCTCTTCAAAATTAAATAAATGGTTATTTTTAGGATTGGCCATTGGCCTAATGAAACCATTTCAGAGAAAAGCACTGCAGACCTCTCTGGCAGTAGAGAATTAGTAGCATTAACGATTGCAGCCCCAGAGTTCGTTTACTGTTATCCATATGAATAATTAAAAACCATTAAAGTGTATTATATATTTTTTTAATCGTCTCAATTAGAATATCCTCTGCAGCTTTGTACGTGTTTGGCTTTCAGCCTTATAGCACCAAAGAGTACAACATGTATTTTTAGTGCAGACCCCCTCAGCATAAAGGTATATTAAATGATTTATTGCTATATAACTATATTAAAGCAGCAATATTCTGTTCAACTTTTTCTTTCATATTCCAAACAGGGGGTCCCCTCTGAGCTGAGCCTCTCCTTTTATGTCTCCGTATGCAAGAAACAACACAAGCAAACAAAAAGATAGGATGGCCACTAGGTCAGTTATGGGTAAATCCATGGAAAGTGGAAATATGATGATCCTAATGGCGTTAAGGATTTCCAGCTGGCATGCAAGAATAAGTGCGACCCAAAATGGAACAAAAATGTCTCATTACAAAATAAGAATACCAAGATTATGCATTGAGATTATATCATAGATCATAGACTAGAGGGGATCTTTACTATCATGGCTGCAACATGACTACTTGACACTGAGAAAGACATGCAGCGACACGTACTGCCAGAGAAGGGCTCTTCCAGAAGCTGCGCTAGGGACGTACTGCATGGCAGATTGCTAACATTTCCAGAACACGGTCTTTGGGTTCTGTAGTAGAATTCAATAAATATGGCAGTGTAGAATCGGGCACGGCATAGCACAGTTTCCTGAGTCCTGTATAGTAGTGCCTGTACACTTGAGATTTGCGTTGCAAAAATATTGCATCCTAAAGCAACCTCTTAAAAAGATATCATATATAAAACATGCTTTGTTTAACTTGAAACTCTCCATACTGCATGCATTTTTAGATATTACAAACACCCACCATTCTTTGAAAAAGATCTCCAGTCCACATCTGGTCAACTTTAAGTTTGTGGGTGGAAAGGACTGAGGTTTCCGATTTTCATCATGACCAGACGAATGTCAGAGTTATGTTGTGTGCCAAGGCCGTGACTTCAGATTTTACAAATAAACAAGGGTGTCGTTCAATATACTCTGAATTGGCCAATCGCAGGAAACCTCCCAAATCAAATAAACAGGAGTCGCTATTAGCCACATTCCGAGTTTATTGAATGACCCCTTAAATTCACACTACCAGCCCCGGTGCTGCTGTGCGGTACAAAGTATTCGTAATTTAACACGCCAATCTAAACAAGTCATTAAACCAGAAACAAACAGATACAAATACTGTTTAGCCAAGTTAAAGTAACCATAGTGGGAAGCACAGCTTACATGAAACTGTTATAGAAAAGGAAACGCACAGTAAAATGAGAGGCTTGAACTTTGATATAAGAGTGGAAAAGACACATCGGCTGTGCAACCGATTTACTTTGGCTCTGTACAAACTTGCGCGTAATAATTAACTCACAATCATGACAAACTCAGACGTTAAAAAAAAGTGAGAGGGATTTTGTTTTTTAAAGTCTGGACTCCAAATGAGAATGAACATATTTCTTCCTGGGGATAGTGTATGGGTTCCTATTTATAAACATGAGGCATCCACTGCTTCAATCAAGTAGCCGTACCAAAGGCCAGGTGCTATAACCTTAAGCTGGGGTAGGACACTGTTGTTTGCCAGCAGGTGCCTAAGAAATTAAATCAGATTTGCAAGGCTGCATAAAACACATTACAAATATCTGTATGGCCCAGTAAAGGTAAGCACACAGCTGGTGCATCCCTAAGCAGCTCTCGACTGCAAACTTCTAATGGAGACCAAGATTTTCAGACGGGTCTTGCAGTCTCGTGTTGCTCATTGCTAGGACTATGCATTACGCTTGGTGTCCTGCAAGCCTCATCAATAGAAATTCTTACTCTTGCAACATGTTTTTGTGTTTCTTTCTTGGTGGAGGTAAAAGGAGAGAGAGAAGAGAGAGAGAGAAGAGAATAGAGAGAAGAGAATAGAGAGAAGAGAGAGAAGAGAAGAGAAGGAGAAAAGAATAGAGAGAAGAGAATAGAGAGAAGAGAAGAGAAGGAGAAGAGAGAGAGCGAGATTCACCCCCCGCCCCCCCATCACTTTTGTTTTGCATCACGAGCTGACAGAGCATTTTGTTTGTAGCTCACCTTGTTGGTAACATCCAAATTACAGCTGGCTTCGCAGAGTGCCACCACAATTGGAATATTCCCGTCTTTGCAGGCGACATGCAAAGGTGTGTTACCATGGCGATCCTGGAAGTCTACAATGCACCCCTGAGTGATCAGGGTTTTAACCACTTCCATCTGACATCTTCTCACTGCAAGGTGCAGGGCTATGTGCCCGTCCTGAAAGAGTTGGACATGAAAGCTGGTCAGCCACATTTGAAATTCGTTAATGACTGCCGTCTTACCGGTAGGTTTATATACCGATTGCAGCCAATGTCCAGTTATTCTAGGGCCATTTGCACAGTATTAAAATATGGGCAGATTTCAGATCTCCTCATCCCGTAACTGCATTTGTTCATTTTCTTAAAGAATCTCAGAAAAACAGACACATTTGGGGAAAACATGGAACATTTACTGCACACTTACATATAATATGAAACATTTGGGCAGGAAGAAAGCCCAGAGCAATATCTATAATGGAAAGAATCCCATTTTTAAACGGTATCAAATTTGTGAAGAAACGCAAGGATCATTAGCTTACCAACTATTTCTCAAATAGCAGTCCTCATATGTAATAACTATCCCTTCTTATCCCACGACCCTACTAAATCCAGAAACTCTGCAGGCAGAACGTCACCAATACATGCTCTGCATTTTTGACGAGAGCCCCTGTAGTAATACTGTGCAACTCTAAATGAATCATGATTGCATCCCACGTTGTATATTAGGGAGTTCAACACTATTAAGCCGTATACTCAAAAGTGACATATTTGCATTGCACGAGACCTGCTTGAAAATGAAAAAAAAAATCACCTATATGTGGATCAAGAAGCTGACAGCTATGCCCTTTACAATCGGAGATACAACGCTGGATGTACAGGGAGATACAGCCGTTTGTCTCCAGAGTTATCCCCATGGCACAGCTTTATAAAATGCTAATGTCACACAGAAAAGTCAGAGCAGGCATTTTTTAGCCCATTTCAAATCTCACGGAGAGACGAAAAGCACGTCAGCGCATTATTCTTCCAGCCACACAATATTAAACGGCATCTTCCACTACACTGAGTAGATACAAACGGCGAGCCAGGCACTGCATTTACATCCTACGGAGTCTTCTCTCCTCTACTTTAATGTCGTACTACCAAGGGTTTAACAATGAAGAATTGCAGGTTACTGGCTGCAGATTAGATATCTGAGATGTAATTCTGGGGCATAAACGTCCCTTAAGCATCTAAGTGTGTAATTTCTGACAACGTGAATCGTTCACCCATCAGTCACCTTGTCTGTTGCATCAAGGTCAGCTCCGTGCTCAGACAAGCATTCCACGATGTCGTGGTATCCTCTGGCTGATGCCGTCAGGATGGGCGTCTCCCCCTCTCTGTTCCGAACGTTGACATTGCAGCCCGCCTGGCAAAGCGCTTTTGCAACTGGGTAGTAACCGTGCCAAGCAGCACAGTGCAGAGGGGTTTCTTCTTCCTAGAAGTGACACATTTCATGACACAAAAACACAGGGGGAATTAAAAAGCTGCCTGGTGCTCCAGTGTCATCTATTTGTTACTCACACACCAAAAGACAAGAGCTTTGGCTTTGGGGATTTTAATGAGAATTGTTTTGGGACATTTGAAAGGAGTAATCCAAGAATGCACTTTTTTGCTAATTTGATAATAATAATAATAATAAAAAAATATATATATATATATATATATATAAATATGTAAATATCTGCATGTCTAAGGCAGGTCTGCAACCCCGCCCTTCACCATTATCACCCAGCACACAGCACTTCCACTGCAGCAAGGGATTCTGGGAAATGACATGCAAATGAGCACGCAGTGCCACTTTTTGCTTCAAAAACCATTTTTAACATGGTTCCCTATAGGCTTAAGCTTGCTGCATGGTCACAACTTTGAGCACAGCCAGGGTTAAGGTGCATACATACATATATATATATATATCATTTCTCACTACCACGTCATTCCATAAATGATTTAAAAATCAAAATCCTCAATGGAATGTTCAAACGCACCCAAGAACGGAAAACATTTGAACTCAGAATGATAAGACTCTTTGACACCAAAACAAGAGGACTTAATGCGGATATGGGGTTTCTCGCACACTATCACAATTGTTTGTAATTATCCTGCCTGCCTCTCTGCCAATGTTCTTATCCACCGCCCACCCCCCATAGCATTTATTCCCCCAGAACGCAAAATCTTTAAACAGTGGACATATTGTGAACCCTGGATGCTGAGGAGGGCTGCTACCGGCACCTAATTCGGAAGTAAAACCCCATTCCTTTTAACTCTGGGGACCCCCTGCTTCCGGAGATACTTACACCAAATTAGGTGCGGTAGCAGCTTTCCTCGGCTTCCACGGTTCACAATATGTCCGCTGCACAAAGTTTCTGCGCCCTGCGGGCCAATAGGAAGCTGTGACATCATCAGTGCGGCTTCCTATTGGCCCATGTGACGCGGGAGATTTAAACTTTAAAGCCCGGCTTGCTCAGCCGGGAGCAGCTACCGGCATCTACTTCGGAAGTATCTCCGGAAGCAGGGGGTCCCCGGAGCTGTCATTAACGGGGTTCAGCTCCGGAGACCCCCCAGCTTCAATCCTATACAAAAAAAATAAAAAATCGCACAAAAAAATTCAACACTTGCAAAATTAAAGCAGCCTTCCAGAAAGTCCCTGCAGTTTATTATTCCATGTATCCCCTGTGAAACTTCTGGAAGGAAACCAGAAAATGATAATTAATGTGATAAATCTTGGAGAGGTTTTGGGAGAGGGTTTTCTCCGCTGCCAGAGGTTTCACTTCAGCTACTGACAGTATAAATAGGGTGTTCTTGTTCCGCCACCAATGCTGCAAATGCAAAAGGGACCTTTGCTACGTACTGTACACCCGTTTGTGAGCAAACATTGGTAAATGCACAGCAGTCTCCCACACAACTTCTCCCGGCCTTGTGCCTCTTCATATCACAAACCATATCGCAGTGTTCAGAATTGTGTGATTGAAAACAATGCATTTTGTAAAAAAAAAATTCCAAGCAAGATAACCCCCACATAACACTGGATGTGTGAAATGTAACAGGGGTTGCTCAAGTCCAGTCTTGAGGAACCCCCCCCCCCCAACAGGTCAGGCTTTCAGGAAATCCCAGCTTCAGCACATGTAACTCAATCAGCGGCTCAGTCAAAGTCTGCACCACCTGTGCTGAAGCTGTTATATGCTTAAAACCTGACCTGTTGGGGTGGTCTTGAGGACTGGAATTGAGCACCACTGAAATAGAACATAATGGTGTGGTATGCAATGCATTATGGGAGGGAGGCTGGTGAGGGAGTTAAGTCTGAAGCCCATAAATAATGTTCCTTTGAAACCGCTTTTCATAATTGTTCCTGTGTTACCTGATTTAAAGCGATATGGTGTTCACATACAAACAGTGAAGGAGTTCATACACACCTCTTAATACGCTACAAGAGAAGATTTCCCCTGGCAATCTCCGACTTTCCATGCCCCATTTCCTTCCATATTTCATGTGTAAGATCAGTGAGCTGGATAACACCAATGGTATCCCGTTACCCAATTCGCTTTCAAACATAACCTACCTTATCCTGAATATCTGGATGTGATCCCATGCTGCACAGATACTGAATAACGTCTACATGGCCGTAGCGAGCTGCCACGTGAAGAGCGGTTTCTCCAGACTAAAAACACACAGGATATGGGTATCAGCCCCATATTGCAAGGGGTGAAGGGGAAGGTTGTACTGGTGCCGTCTCATTGGTACATGCTAATGGAACCGGAGTTGTAATAATGAGAAAGCCCACAGCTACCGTATATAGGAACTCTGCCATTTTAATGGCGGTGTCACAGTTCGAGATATGTTTAACAACAAAACATGTATTTGAACATGGTACGATAAGGAAAGTAAAGGGAAAAACATTTACAGCAGGACTAAGTTGAACCTGCACATTCAATGTGAATTAAATTAATCTAAACCAAATGTGAATGAAAATTGCTTAATTGAAACCCAGCTCTGTTTGGTTGGTTGCCAAAGTATAAGCGGCTTACAGATATATGTACACACATTTCTAACGGCATTACACATGCATTGTGGATTTCTACTGAAGTGACCTCCCTAGACAAATACTCACATGATGTAGTCATATGTATGACTAACTGATCATTTATTGCTGAGGTGATATGCTTATAAAAGGGATATGCTGCACTCAACAATGAAAAAAATATACATACAATTTTACCGGTGCCGCTGGTTCAAGGAGTACCTGTCAGGTATATTCCAGGGCAATACTAAGGAAAAGAAGGATCCAACGCTCTACGGCTTTCTATATAAAGCAACGTTTCGACCAATAGGTCTTTCTCAAGGGCCTAGCTTTATATAGAAAACCGTAGCGCGTTGGATCCTTCTTTTCCTTAGAGGTGATATGCTTGGCAGGAGCCCCAAGGCCGGCCTTGGGGCACGGCGAGCAAGGCGGCAGCCTCGTGCCTTCAGGGGCTCTGCGCCGGGATCCAACTTTCACTCAACTGGAGGGGGGAGCTGGAGGAGGGAGCACCTCCATCTACAGCTCCCCCCTCCGGTCGGAAGTTTGATACAGGCTCCGACAGGAGGGAGAGGAGAAAGAGCGAGGCAGACCGGCAAAGAGTTATATGTGGGGGGAGGGAGAAGGGGGAGGTGTGTGCGCTTACCTTCACTGCAGCAGGTCGCCTCCTTCAGCATCGCGTTGCCATGGCAACGTGAAGTCACGTGATGCAACGCTGCCGGAGGGCTGCTGGTCTAGGTAAGTTACAAGGGGGGCCCCGCCGCCAGCATGCTGCCTTGTGCCCCGCAAAACCCAAGGTCGGCCCTGCCGCGGTGAGTTGCCCGGGTTACATATTACATATTTACATAGTAGATCCGGGTCAAAAAATACATATGTCCAACAAGTTCAACCTACTACATGTTCAACTGCAAAGTTCTATGTAAAGAGCAGAATTCTCCCCTTGTGCAATTCTGAACAATTTGTCCCGATGCCAGGGTGATCTTAGCACATTTTAGGTGGGGTCCCATTATTACACATAATAACGTTACTCAATTCCAAACTGACCCCCACTGTAGCTTTTTATATCTTCACTAAACAAACAAAAAAAAACTTCACGCCATTTATCTAATGAGAAAATATGTACTCTCTTACCTTATCTTTAACATCTAAAGGACATTTGTTCTGATGGAGAAATGTCAAAGTCTCAACGTGACCATGCCGAGAAGCCCAGTAAATTGCATTCGACCCGGCCTAAGTGAACACAGCACAGTTACTAAAGGCTGATAACGGAACTGGAAAAGCACATGTCAATAGATTTTTAGTACATCAAATTACCATCATATTATTTTCTTGTAATTTTGCAGTTTAAATTCACTTTTTTATTCTATAGAAAATAAATTAACCACCAGTCCTGTAACCCGTGAAAATCACAAACGTCCTTCTGTTACCCATAAGAGTGAAATACTGACCTTATCCTGCACGTTGATCTGCGCACCCCGCTTTATAAGCAATTCAAGCATTTGAATATTTCCACAGCCTGCAGCAATTAATAATGGAGGCGTCCCATGCTAAAAAAAAACACACACAAAATAATAAGAAACAAAGTGCAAACCCATAACCAATGTTAGTCTTTCATTTTCAGCGCACAGGAGATGTGCTGGAACTATTATAACATATGTATGTCGATACATTGCCCATGTAAAATATTGATCAAGATCATTTATCTGAAAGTGCACTGCTCTTATAAAGCAGACTGAGCAGCTCTTCCTGAACCTTAGGGGAGACAACTAGAATTCACAGCAGTCTCCCAGCCAAGGTCGGTACTAGGGCAAAGGAAAAGAAGTATTGCTAATGACCCCCAACACACTTAGGTACTTTGTTTATTATTATGCATTGAGGTCAAAATGATTCCATTAAATATAATAGGTTGCAACACCACCCAAGGTTTCAGATATTCAAAGAGAATTGCTGATGTTAACACAATATGACAGAAAAAGATACATACTCGGGATTTGGAGGGAGGCTCGAAGAAATTCGTTAAGAAATGGGAATTGCACTTAAGATTTTTCAAAAAGAAAAATAATACAAATAAAAAATTGAAGCCACAGATTGGGTCCTTCAGAAATCAGAGTAAATAATGACTCAAAGGGGATTATGCAAAAAAGATTAATAAAGTACTGTTGAGTGTTGTGGATTAATTTGTTTACGTTTCTTTTTATATTATTTGTAGTAGAAGTAAGTGTTGATTATGTGTGTTATGGTAGGTATGTTATTAATATGAAATGAGTTATAACAGACACAAGAAGAGTTTTTTGTATAAGGAACGTCAAATGTAATCTATATATATTGTTTTCTGGGAAATCATTTTTTTTCCATAACTTTTTTCTTTTTTTCAGATATTTTCAGACACATATTTGAATACACTGTACAACAAGTATTTAAATGTGTGTCTGAAAATGTATGGAAAAGAAAAAAAGTTATGGAAAAAATATATATACATATATGCACATACAATATGTTAACTTAAAAAGGTCAATAAAGGGGTTTTTTTCTCTCAAAATGCTAGCACGGCCCCAGCGTCACACCTCTCTACTGCATGTAGCACAAAGGGCTAAAAAAGGGGAAACGATGACCACTTGGAACAGGAACAGTCACTGAGATGAATGAGGCTTTACAGGGGAAAGTGATATTGAGCAGAACTGCTGCATGCTGGGTTGTTGCTCTGCTGGACCATTTGACATCATATGCGGAGAGTGGTCATTCTGCTACTGGTTTAGTATTAAGATCACAAGAGAATGTTTTCCCACACTGCCCATTTGCAGCTGTTTCAGATGAACGTTAGCCAGGTATGTTTATGCCACCTCAGATATGGCAGTTGTTTAGGGTGAAGAAATGATGCGGTGTTGCAGAATCTGATACATCCCATTACAATGTGGTATGGGTCACTCCTCCAATCACAAGTTGATACACGTGGTACAAACCTGGAGCACACTAACTACCGTATATACAGTATAATGAAGCAAGATAAAAATGACTCCTTTGTCCAATGTCCTTTGAAACATCACCACTTTTGGAGGATTTGTACTGTATTTCAGTTTATTCTGTTTGGTTTTGCCACCCAGAAAGATTGTGAAACTTAGCAGATCTCCCCCACCCCCACCATATAAAGTGCTGGGAACCACTGCGCTGCTGATAAAATCGTACGTAGAGGGTCCAGTTCCACCGAGTAGGTACTAGTGCATTAAGTTTGGCAGGTTATTCCACTGCTGCAGGCGATAGAATGCAGGACTAGCTATGCAGGAGGAGAAGCTAAAGTGGGCACAGATTTTTCTAGATGCTAATATTTCCTGCTCTAAAACAATATCTGTATATCCTGTAATATCTGTATATTAATTCAATAAAGCACTGTATACAATAGTAGCGCTATAACAAATAAAAGAATACACACAACACAAAAACAACACGTGAATTTATGGCATGGGAGTAAAAAAAAAAAAAACCCATATGGTTTGAAGACTACAAACATTCAGGTAATTCTACCATTCACAGCATAATCTCCAATGCACGTTTTAAAATATACCAGAACGCACATGCATGTTAGGAGCATCCCTAATATGTATAATAATAAAAACCCTTGTAATCAGATCTATATAATACAACCAAATAACCGATAGGAATCTTAGCTGAGCAATGTTCAGGTGGAAAAAACATAGGAGGTCTCTTGTCACCATGTAATTACTCCATCATAATACATGCTCGTCCCACTACTGTTCTCTTTATAGGTCTGATATGAATAAAGATCCATTTATTGTTTTAGCAAAGGTGATTGGGTAGTTGCAGAACAAATCATACAGGAGCTCATTTTGTTAATACCCTGAAGGTATCATGCACAATACTCCATACAAAGACTGGCACTGGAAACACTGAAACCGACAATTGCTCAGAAAGAGCTCCTGCCTTAATGAAGAAATATGTTTTTAGTATGAATTATATAGAATTGAGCATTAAATAAGAAACAGAACACTGTACCTTGTTTGGTTGATTAATATCATAGTTGGTCAAAGACCCAAGAAGATGCTGTAAACCTGGGACATTATCATCGTTGATAGCGTGAATGATGGCCTTCATAACGAAAGAGTCTTCTTCATCCTGTTTAATAAACAGACGCATAACAATAAGTATTGCTGATGTGAGTGGCATCTTGTACATTACTTGCCAGGCATAATACCTATTTTTCATTCTATCCACAGATACATTCTTTGTTTCCAGGACATTGTCTGTTGATAGCAAAACCTACATTTATAGCCAATTCAGCGTTTACATTCGTTATTTCCAGGAAGTTGTCTGTCTATAGAAAAACTTGCATTATAAACATATTGCAATCCTATGAATTATATTTTATTACATTGCCCAATAATAAAGCCACCATAACATCCCAATTTACAGTATTTACCAGGAACAACCCACCATTGCACAGGTATGTAGGGAAGCACAAAAAGGTATAGAAGAGCAAGGCCGCACAAAATGCATGTTTAAATCACCAAAAGTATGTAATCTTTTAAATGAGTACTTCAGTATTAGGTGATACCTTTATATTTGGACTAATAATAGATATTGTAAGACAAGTTTTCGAAATGTCTCTCTCTTCCCCCAGGTTAAGCATCAATAGCATGGTCTTGACCATTCAACTGCAAACTTTGTAAACATACAGTCATGTGATAAAGAAAGTACACCCTCTTTGAATTCTATGGTTTTACATATCAGGACATAATAACAATCATCTGTTCCTTAGCAGGTCTTAAAATTAGGTAAAAACAACCTCAGATGAACAACAACACATGACATATTACACCGTTTCATGATTTATTTAACAAAAATAAAGCCAAAATGGAGAAGCCATGTGTGAAAAACAAAGTACACTTTATGATTCAATAGCTTGTAGAACCACCTTTAGCAGCAATAACTTGAAGTAATCATTTTCTGTATGACTTTATCAGTCTCTCACATCGTTGTGGAGGAATTTTGGCCCACTCTTCTTTACAACGGTGCTTCAGTTCATTGAGGTTTGTGGGCACAGCTCTGTTAAGGTCCCACCACAGCATTTCAATCGGGTTGAGGTCTGGACTTTGACTGGGCCTTGCAACACCTTGATTCTTTTCTTTTTCAGCCATTCTATTGTAGATTTGCTGGTGGGCTTGGGATCATTGTCCTGTTGCATGACCCAATTTCGGTCAAGCTTTAGCTGTCGGACAGATGGCCTCACATTTGACTCTAGAATACTTTGGTATACAGAGGAGTTCATTATCGACTCAATGACTGCAAGTTTCCCAGGTACTGTGGCTGTAAAACAAGCCAAAATCATCACCCCTCCACCACCGTGCTTGACAATTGGTATGAGGTGTTTGTGCTGATATGTTGTGTTTGATTTTCGCCAAACGTGGCGCTGTGCATTATGGCCAAACAGCTCCACTTCGGTCTCGTCTGTCCAGAGGACATTGTTCCAGAAGTTTTGTGGTTTGTTCAGATGCAACTTTGCAAACCTAAGCCGTGCTGCCATGTTCTGTTTAGAGAGTAGAGGCTTTCTCCTGGCAACTCTTCCGAACAAACCATACTTGTTCAGTCTTTTTCTAATTGTACTGTCATGAACTTTAACATTTAACATGCTAACTGAGGCTTGTAGAGTCTGAGATGTAACTCTTGGGTTTTATGCAACTTCTCTGAGCATTGCACGGTCTGACCTTGGGGTGAATTTGCTGGGACGTCCACTCCTTAGAAGATTGGCAACTGTCTTGAATGTTTTCCACTTTTGAATAATCTTTCTCACTGTAGAATGATGGACTTTAAATTGTTTGGAAATGGCCTTAAAACCCTTCCCAGATTGATGGGCAGCAACAATTGCTTCTCTAAGATCATTGCTGATGTCTTTCCTCCTTGGCATGCTGTTAACACACACCTGAATGCTCCAGACCAGCAAACTGAAAAAACTTTGGCTTTTATAGAGGTGGTCACACTTGCTGACAATCAATTAATCAAGGGCATTTGATTAGCAGCACCTGTCTGCTACTTAGCATCTTAATTCCTATGGAAGCAGAAAGGGTGTACTTAGTTTTTCACACATGGCTTCTCCATTTTGGCTTTATTTTTGTTAAATAAATCATGACACGGTGTAATATGTCATATGTTGTTGTTCATCTGAGGTTGTATTTACCAAATTTTTAGACCTGCTAAGGAACAGATGATTGTTATTATGTCCTGATATGTAAAACCATAGAATTCAACAAGGATATACTTTATTTTTCACACAACTGTGTGTCTTTACTTATATAGGTTAGACATATAGAGTAGACACCAAAGTGATTTGAACGGCGCTTATACCCACGCAAACACTCAATATGTGAAAAATAATCTATTTCACCAATGAGTGTGACTGACGTATACAGAACAAATATAGCGAAGTGAAAATTTATATTATGGTCACAGTAAAACAATGTTAGGTGATTTACAAAATCTCACCCTCTGGTGGGAATTGTTTGGGATTCCCTTTTTGAAATGTAGTAGACGTCCAACGTCCAGAGGGAGCGTTTGTTAGATGGTAACTCATCACGCATCTCTTCTGGCCGGATCAACGTCACGTCCAGTTCCTTCGTCAGGAGGCTGACCAGTTCAGCGAAACGCGTTGAGCTATTATTGCCTACTGCCTGCCGAGACGCTAGGAGACTGTGCCGGGAGGACTTGCCCACCAACTACTGCGTCTCTATCTCCCGGATCTGAGAAACCGGACGTGATGTTGATCCGGCCGGAAGAGATGCAACACGCCAAGCCGTCGGATCACCAAGTTACCAGCTAACAGGGGAGATAATTCAGAGACTGGGAACGGCGCAAATTTATTCCACCACGGCGCGCGACGAACGCATACATCCAACATTGATTATATGTCTGCCCTTTATATACACAATGTGAGTACATATTGATTGTTTCTTCTATCTAGATAAAAATTGTCAGATTGGTCTGCACAATCATTTTTTTTCTTCTCCCTTTTCCCCCCGAGACTCAACTTCAACTCCACACCGATCCAGAAATTTGAATACTACATTATCTGCCTACATAATATTTGCACACTGTAAGTAGGCTCTCTGAAGGAGCCAAGACCCTCACCCCTTCAGAATTGTTAGACCGTTGTGCACTATATTCTTTCCTTCTTTTCTGGGGTGATCCTGATACAAACGATCCCTCTGGACCTTGGACAAGTCCTTATTTCTATAGCGCCATTAATGTACACAGCGCTTCACAGCAGTAATACACGTGGCAATCATATAAATAACAAATAATACAAATAACACATAATGGGAATAAGTGCTTCAGACATAAAAGTAACATTTAGGAAAAGGAGCCCCTGCCCCGAAGAGCTTACAATCTAATTCCAGGAATGTGGTATATATGATACAATGCAATGTGACCAATAGTGCTGCATTGGTGAAACCAGTCAAAAACTTCAAACCAGAATGAACCTGCACAGACACACAATAACACACCATGAAGAAGGAAGATACTGCACACCAGTGAGAAATCACTTCACACAGCCAGATCTTTGCGTAAATGATTTAAACATCAAAATCCTCAAAGGAATGTTTAAAAGCACTCGGGAAAGGAATACATTTTAACTCAAAATGATAATGCTCTTTGACACGAAAACAAAACGACTTAATGCTGATATGGGGTTTCTTATACACTGGCAGATTTTTTTGTAATGATTCTCCCTACCTCTTTGTTAATTTTAATTTCAAGTCCTGGCCCCTTGCTGCACACTCCCTTCACACTGCATATTGATATATGGTTTGACATGCGCTCCACATTTCTCAGTAACCCTTTCATCCATTTATTGCCCTGTCTGTTTATTTACCCTCCCCTTTGCAATGAATTCTCCACATCTTCTGCCTTAGATTGTTATCTTGATTGTTACATGTGTTACACTCGTGGGATCTCTGCAAATCAGAACTGCTTGATCTCACCTAATACTGAAGTACTCTTTTACTCTGCACTATCGCAACTGGACTAACGGCTAAAAAAAACCTTTTAAATAAAGTATCATTCATTATATTTTTAGAGCAGACCTGTACACGCGTTCCCCATTCATTTTTGGCTCAAATAAACCTGTCCCGATTAAGCCTTCCAAACATTTGTTAATTCCCAATTTTTTTTTTTAAACAGGGCCCCCTTAAAGCTTTTGTTTCGCCTTTGGAATCCACTTCTGTGTCTGGTGTGCTAAGGAAAATGGCAGAGGTTTGGGTTCCCCAAAAATCCTGTGTAATGGAATAAGGATTCCATATAATTGTGTTATCGGTGCAGGAAAAATTCCATACTGTCTATCTTTTAACTCTTTTGTCCCTCTCTCTCTCTCGATTTTTAACTCAAAGCTCTGCTCTTTCTGTGCCACTTTCTGCATCACCCAGTGTGTATGCCCCACCCTTGTAAAGTCTTCTTCAGCACCCCAGGTTGGGAAACACTTGCTGCATGGCAACAGCAAACTCACTCACTGCTCACGGAAATGGTGGGATGAAGGCGTTTCAAATTGCCATGCATTTTGGAATAAACAAATTTGCTTGGCATCTCTCCAGAAACACTGGATTCAAGCACATTGGTTATTTATTTTTATGTTTAATGGCTTCATAATTATTTATCACACAAAGAAGAGAGCTCGGAGGACTGAAACAGCAGTATCACCGAAATACATTACATAAAGAATGTAAAAAAAAAAAATGTAAATGCCAGAGCATTTGTTTAGCATAGAAATGGTAAAAGATCAAAAAATTATTTAAAAAAAAAAACCCAGTAAAACCTGATTAAAAAACATAAAAATCAATCTGCTTCATTTTACCTGTTAAACATAGTACTTACAGACCTAAACCTCATGCTGCATAATCACGTAACAGTTACACATCAGAGGGAGGTCTCTTTAGCAGCATCCCCCAACCCCAAACTTAAAAGGGCAAAGAGGGGAGCCTACTGTGACGGTGAGGGGTTAACCAGGCTCACTAATAAAGGTTAAGCCCACTTGGTTGCCCCTGAACAGTGTTTAGGGGTCTTAGAGTGTTAGCTCTTGGACCCGTGTATTGCGCATGTGTTGCCTTGCAGTGTGTAAGGGATACAGGCTAGTGTAAAGGAAGCAGGTTAGCTTACACTCTATCTCAATACACCAAAAGGCTGTAACATATTTTAACAGAAGCGTGTATAGAAGTATATTTTATTAAGCAGCAGTGTTTTAAGAAAATATGTTTTACTTTATACATGTAACATAAGGCAGGGTCTTTTCATCTCGGGATCAAAGGAGAACTCCTGGCCACCCCAGGTTTTGGTGCGGGGTAGTCCCCTCGAAGTCCCATAGATCAAAGTAACACTTGTTCCAGAGGTGTGAGCAGCCAGATAGGCAGGATAGCTAAGTTAAGTGCTAACATCCTGGGATGAAGGCAAGCTATCCTGGCCCGTTGTCACCTGCCCCAGACTTTCGGGCATTGAGTCTGCGGGGGGCTTAGAATAGTAAGTGAGCAAGATGGCGATCAGCGCACATGCCCTCTTACTTTTCTGAAGCTATAGGTACCAGCTTCCACAAACCTGGCAGTGTGTAATTGGTCAGCGATTAAATTCCCACGCCAGTGGTTGGTGGGACTGCCTGTCCCAAGGTGTATAAGACAGCAAGACACCAACCCAGAGGGGTGATTCAATGTGTTCCAAAAATTCCAAGCTCTGAGTAAGTCATCTAAGATTCTCAGAGGCTACTTGAAGGAAAAGCTGCCTGGATTATTTTGCTGTTTGCTTGGCAACTAGGAAAGGCAGTTTCTGTTACCCCAAATTTCCAAAGTAAGTGTATTTTTAGTGTAAATTGTGTTATATTGTGTGTTTGTCTTTTCCTGAAATAAATTACAATTTATTTTACCTCCTTGCTTTGCTCAATCGTATGATCCTGGTATAAATGTGTTGATAAACCTGGTCTCCCGTGACACCTACTTTCAAAACAAAAAGGGTAGTTGAGGAGGTTCCAACCATTAGATATTGGGTCTGAAATCCCAGAATTCCTTGGTGTCCATTTCTCGTGTGGGTTATAAATGTCTATTAAATGCAAGCACAGACCTACCAAACACAAATACGTGGTTAAGACCACCTACAAGGCCAGAAAACATAAAACTTCTAAAATAGAACAAAATATTAAAAATATATGATCCCCAGAAATAAATGTGGATTATATTTTAAGAGGCCGGCATTTGCCCTTTCACAAGTTGGCTGGTGAACAGACTGAAAGGGTGGTAAGCTAACCAGAGAACGCTACATCATTGGTCATCTATACCAGTTGTGTGCAAACTGGGGGGCCACGAGATTTTTCAGGGGGGCGCAGCGGTTGCAGAGGCCCAGCGCTCTTCCCCAAGGCATTTAAATAAAATGCCGGGGGATAGCGTGAGGCCTCTGCAACTTCACTTACCTTGTCTCAGACGACGCTTTGCTATGGCAACGCGGCGTCATTTGACGCTGCGGGTCACGTGACACCGCATTGCCATGGCAACACGAAGTCACGTGACCCCGTGGCATCAATATACGCCGGAGACAAGGTAAGGAGTGGGGTGCGAGCAGGGGACGAGTGCAGACATGGACGGCGCAAGGGGAAAAGATTGCACAACCCTGATCGGCTCACTGCCAGCTTAATTTTGACAGCCACTTTTTTCCCATCTCCAGTCGAAACAATGCACAAGCTGTGCGGACTGGAACGTGAAAACAGCAATCCCTGATAAAAAAAATACACTTTTTTACGCTTTGCACAGCAACGTTGGCAGTGTCATAATATGTCTTATTACCTAGCACTGCTTGTATTTTTCTTGTATGAAGGAACTCCAGAGATACCCACTGGTACTTTGTGGGATAAAAAAAATAGACAACCTAGGAGAATATGATTTTGTTTATATATGAACTCTAAGGAGAAAACATCAATGTCACATGCTAAATTATATATTATAAGAGTACTTTGATTTCCTGTGTCAGTGGGAGAGAATGCATTTTTAATGGCTTGTGGGTGGGTGGCACTGAGCAGGATGTCAGAAGCAATATTACAGCTGCGATAGAGAAGTCCCTTCAGTTCTAGTGACATAAGTCCTACAACCATATTCACGTTTTATTTTTTCCTTCTTTACTCCGATATGACACATTTGCATAGATAAAAAACAAAGTGCGCGGAGGGGAGGGGGGAGGAGAGAGAGGGGAGGGGGGGAGGAAACTGCTTTGTTGACATAGCGTATGTTTGCACTATGAAAGTAATGCTGCAGAGTAAGGCAGTTTACTTCACTCTGCTGTCTTCAAGCTGTGCTGAGCTTAGGGAACTTCCTAATGAGTGTATTGCAAAATAAAATATCTCTTGTGAGCACATTCATCTCCTAGCATACAGTGCTTCCACTGCAGCAAGGGGTTCTGGGAAATGGCATGCAAATGAGTACACAGTGCCACCTTTTGCTTCAAATCCATTTTAACATAGAGCCCTATAAGTCTATGCCTGCCGCATTACACAGCTTTTCAGTGTATCCTGGGTTAAAATGCATAGCGAATAAACCTACCCAGAGACAGTGGTTTCAATCTTTTGGGTCTCATCAGTGTGAGGCTGGTTATACTGGCTTTGCAATTTGAAGCTGGGATAGGTTTCAACCCCACATTATATAAGTTATGGTGGGTAAAAAAATATTGACAAAAGCCCTCCACTGTATAGCATACAGCAACTGAAAATATCACTTGTGAGCACATTCACGTCTTAAGCATACACCATTCTCCTAGCATGCAGTGCTTCCATCGCAACAAAGGATTCTGGGAAATGGGAATGGGGGTGGCAGGAGGGGGGGAGAGAATTAGTTTGTTAAAACCTGATAAGCCAGCAGAATACCATGATCGCAGACCAACAAGAGACCAGACCAAGCCACAATGCTAGATTATATTTGTTGATAAAACTATACATTTGATGAAGCATAATTTTTTCTTTTACATTTCGGATGTATTTTTCTTTACTTCACTCTGGTTCAATATGTGTTTATGTTAATTATTACAGGCAGAAATCAAATTATAGAGCGAAAGAACAAAAGCATGTCTCATAATACAGTCACATATTTATAGCATGATCCATTCATAGAAAACTTGTGTTTCTGAATCCTTACACTTCCATCAAGAGGCCCACTCACACAGAACTCAGGGCACTCCCAATTCGCTCTTGCTGTGAGCAGGGGCGGGGTAGCCTGGGGGGTGGGGCTGGGGGTGCTTGAGGGCATGTGCCTAGATAAATATGTTTTTCATCAGGGGTTCCTAGGAACCCTTGGGTTCCACTCCCCGAGCATCCCTAAAAGGTTCCCTGCAAATTTCCGGTCCTTTAAAAACAATATGAGTGGGACCAACGGAGCACCAGGACCGTTTACCGAGTTCTCTCCAATGAAAGATACATTTGTATAAAACGTGAGTGTTATATACACAATCTGTTTCTGTGCAATATATATTCTTTTGGATATATTACACTAGTGTGAGTTCTCTTTGTTTCTCGAGCCACACTGGATACAAAGAAGAGGGACCATTGCAGTGCTCCCACCAGAGAGAGGTGGGTCTCTGATACGCTATCTTTATCATACAAATCTGGGGGTGGGACCAACATCTTGTTTTAGTTTAATCTCACTGTCCCTATTGGCTACACCATTATTGGCATCTCTTTATTCACATATCCTTCATGTGAACCACAAGCGCTCCCCTTACATGGAAGACTGCTGCATTTTGGGGACCAGAGGACGGTCCTACTCAAGGGTGTAGAGCCGCTTTATATTTCTTAACCTCACATATTATATAATTATATCTAGATCGTTTTCACACTATTGGTGAAGATTATACACTTTATTGATTTTGAGGCACTTATATTTAAATTAGTATTTCACACGGATACCCATTTGGTTTTTAATTAAGCGCCCAGTTACAGCCTTTCTTTTCTGTATTCGTAACAGCATTTAGTGTGATTAAATTGCTGGTGCATTGTTACCATATAGTCCCCCTGGTTGCTACTTCGAAACAAGCTAGCAACCTCATGGTATTGCAGACAACATGCTACAGAGGCTGCAGTGATACTTTATATCTCCTACAAACTAAGGCTGAGGACTCGCTGCGGACGGCCGTGCGCCCGGGCCACCAGCCCCTTACCTCCTGCCTGTCTCGCCCCGCTGCCTCCTTCCGGCGAGGCTCACTACGTGTTGTGATGCGTCAGCCGCCAGGGGATGCAAGAGGATTGCCATCCCGAGCGGTGACGCGTCACATGGTGCGCTGGTGAGCCTATCAGCGCCGGGGGCTGGAGTGAGCTTCCCCCACCTCCAAAAGGTAGGGTGGGGGGGAAGTGTTTATATGTATGAATGTGTATATGTATATATGTGTGAATGTATGTGTGTGTGTGTGTGTGTGTATATGTGTGTGTATATGTGTGTGTGTGTGTGTGTGTTGTGTGTGGGGGTGGGGGGATCGAGGGGGGAGACGGACCGAGGGGGGGCACAAACGAACCCTCCGCTCAAACCACGCCCCCCCGCTCTAGCTCCCGCTCCCTACAGACCGCAGGTAGCGGTCAATTGCCTCTCAGTGCGCAGCCTGCATGCAGTGCGGGCGCGCTGACTGAGGCAGCGGGGCCTCGGCCTAAGCTACGTCACAGCTGTGCATACAACCGGACACGAGGTCTCGGCCTAAGCTACGTCACAGCTCTGCATACAGCCCGACACGAGGTTGCACAGATTCATTTTTTTCTCTTTTGGAATGTACTTTTACAGATCACTTCAGATATATTCTGTTACATTATTTATTTATTTTTAAACTTAATTTTTATAAAAAAATTTAGGGAGAGGGGGGAGGGAAGGGTACAAAAAATAGAGATGGGAGAAAGTACACATTCATTTACAATTTAACCTAACAAGACTTCTTAAAATATTCTATCACACAGTTAATATAAATATCATTTTTTTTAATTTTTTTATTATTACAACAAAATTAAGTGGGTATTAATTTCTGGTTGATTTTCACTCAGAATCCAAGGTAACCACACCTTCTGAAAATCTGTGTAGGTGTCGTTATTAAGACTAACCAGTTTTTCCATGTAGCAAATCTGCCAGACGTTATTTTTAACTTTGGGAATTGAGGGAATAATTGTTTGTTTCCATACTGCTGCTAATTCGCGTCTTGCGGCTGAAGCTATGTGGCACAGTACTTTATTTTCATTTTCATGCCTCGTGAGGAGGTAATATGGTTTGTTTAAAAGAAATAACCAGGGATCCATTACTTTTTATGTTCCCGCAGTATTTTATTTGTTGATACCATTAAAGATTACTTTTATGCTCTAATCACATTGCTTACTAGCTATTATTAGGGGACCTTTTCCATTATGTATTCATGTTACACTGCAATCGGTATCTCTCATAGTACCGCTGTTCAACTTTATTATACAAGACACAGTAACTGAGGGCACATTATTAGGGGTTTGTGCTTTTTCAAACTTCCACCCCTAGTGCACCTACCCCACTGTAATTCAAGTTGACCAGGTATCACCTCTCTATTTTTTCAGTATGGCAAAGTATTTTCAATTGCAGCATTTATAGCTGTGGGAAGTACAGCTCATTTAAACAGCTGTCTGTGAGGAGGTTTAAAATGGATTTGAAGGAAAAGGTGACACTGCTTGCTCATTTGCATGTGATTACCCAGAATTCCTGGCTGCAGTGGAAGCACTGCATGCAAAGAGATAATGGTGCAGGGCTGCAGACCTGTCTGAGACATGGGGATGTGCTCACACGTGATATATTTATTTGCAGCTCCTTTAAAGAACAGGAGAGGGGGTGAAAAAAAAATCTAGGATTTTCTAGAGAAATATAGATGCCAGGAAGAGATGGTGTACTGCAAGTGAGAATCATGTGTTTCAATGGGGAGCAATTCCCTAAGTTACCTTAATATCACTACATTTTGACATCTGTGCTAGATTCTATTAAAAAAAACAGCTGAAAAGTTCTGCGATGTTCTGCAGCAAGGTTACTCCAGAAATGGTGCCTGCTGACCTCAATATACTGTATACTGCAATCCTTCATTTTTATTCTTCATCCGATATATAAATAGAGCCTCATACATCAACAAAGCGCTCAGCAAACACCCAACAAATTCAACTCCCAGGAGGCCTTTTTGCCAGCTTACACACAAAAAGAATAATTGCATAAATAACACACTGGATCTTAAAAAGTCTTAAATCCTGATCAACATTAAATATTTATTCGCTGTTTAACCTGGGGCCAAGAAAGCAAAGGCGTTAAGTGGAGTCAGAGGAATTTGACACCCGGGCTTAAAATCATTGACGGAAAGTACACGACTAATTCTGTCAGAGAGATAATAACAAAAGGTAGCAACGTATTCACTGTATATATGTAACGGGTCTGTGTTTTGCTCAAACAAGCATCCATAAATGTCAGCCTCCGCTAACCTTGCTGAAGGTTAATCCCTTTGTTTATGCATTACTGCTGCAGGACAGGGGGTTTATGGCTAAACACAGCCCTAAAACTTCCTTTATAATTTCAGCATTATGATCCATTTAAGATCTTTTCTCAAAGTCATGATTCATTGTAATGTTGAAAATATTTGAATTTTATTGCTGGTTCAACAACTATTGCTTGTTCTGACTACATTAGGGTTTTTCAATAAGGGTTGCTAGGAACCCCTGGGTTCCCCGGGCATCCCTAAAGGGTTCCCTGTCATTTTCAGGTCATTTAAATATCGTACCAAATACAGAAGAATTTACAATACATCTGATCTCAGACGCGCTATTAGCGAGGGTTGGGGTTCCTTAAAATGCATCTGATCTCAGAAGCGCTATTAGGGAGGGTTGGGGTTCCTCAGAATTTCATAATATAATTATAGGGTTCCTTAACCAAAAAAAAGGTTGAAAGCCACAGGTCTACACTGTCTACTTTGTCGTAGAGAAAATACGACACAAAACAGAATCTGAATGTATTGTACAAAATTGTTTTTTTGCTTACCAGAGTGTCATCACTCCTAGCAATGCTCATGTTGCTTCTGGACAAGAATGATCTTGACAGTCTTTGGCACAGGGATATTAAACGAACGGATTGCTTGAGAAACAAAATACATGGTCAGTCATCCGCTAACATAAACCTTATGGTCAAGACAAACACAAAACTATAATTTCTTTAACAAGATCCATTTCTTACCATATACCCATCTTAAACACAAAAAAACAGCCAATATTTGGCATGCCGGTATCACTTTGTAACACTTTGCTATTAGTGCTGCAAAGATAACTTGTGTTCTGTACTGCAGTGGTGGGTCCCAAACTAATAAGTGGGCCTGAAGTCCCACCACCATCCCCTACTCTCATTGACTACATTTACAACTTTTAAATGGTTTGGCTTCTTTTTCAGTGTTAGAAACTGCAAGACTATATACGAGTGGCCTAAACCATTCCGGAAAATGAGTGTGAAAACATTAGCATCTTACACAGGCTAATTGAGCAACAGGTTGTGACTCTGGGTCAGCCCGCTACTGTGCTTCTGCAGTCTAATTCGACAGAATCACTTATAAAATACATATGTAGGCAAATATATTGGCACCCAGGCCCTAGTGCTGCTAACTTTACATTGGTCGCTAGCAAGCTGTGCTTCTGGGAAGTGTTCCACTAAATCTCCTTTTAGGTCTGGTTACGCTATATCTTTTATGGAAGTGGATATAGCGTATGAAGACAAATGAGCTTACTTTCCATTTCCTTCGCGCTGCAAACTTCTTAAATTTCTCCATATTGACTGCGGAGGCTTTTCTGCGAAGTGCTTGCTGTGTATCTTTAGGCTGAAACAAGTTCACAAAGAGAATCACGTCTTGCACCAAGGAGGCAAACTTTAGACTTATGGCAAAGAAAAGTGCTCTCCATAGAAATAATTACAGTGTGTCCCGGTGGTTTGAAAACAATTCCTTCAAAAGCAACAACCAAAAAAAAAAAAAACTCAAGGTTCATAAAGAATGAAAGGTTATATATTTGTAATTTATGTTCTTTATTTTCTCTCTGTTCGCCTATGAGGCACCTGGGAGAAGAATCTAGGGCAGCGATTATAATAGCAGAAAGCTGTAAGGTAAAATGAAGACGTTCGATTTCCCTCAGGATATGAGATGTACTAAGAAAATGCACAGGGTTGTGTAATCCGTTATTAATATTAACCCAATCAATACAAGAGGAGCCTGCAGTGTAAAATGTATGCACACACTCATCAGATTAACGATACTGCGGAGGTGAGGGGACAGTCTCTGCAGTATACACATTTACTTTATTTTTCTTCACCTTTTCTCTTGTGGACATATATTTAGGAGGGGAAAAAATGATCTAAAAACTATTGTTGTGGCGCGGCCAATGTGGATGTCTAAAAATGGCTGCATAGATCGTATCCTGCAACTTTGTATATCCCGTGACTTTTGTTATTGTGCATTGTACAGTTGGCTTCTCTGGCAGCCAAGAGGTTAATCACGTTATTACTGCTGAGCCCAGCTTCCAATGCTCTCAGTCCCGTGTGTGTAAGATGTTGGCCCGTAATTTCCGAGCAGTGCTATTCCATAAGACACCGTACAGCCAATTAAAGTAAACAGACTGCAAGGTCTCTCCTGGCACGAGAGAATGTCTTATAGCATAGCACCAGTTAGTAAATATGGCCTTAAATCCTGCTAAAAAGTACAGTTTGTGTTAAGTCTTGAAAGTATAAAGCTAGAAAACAAACCATTTGTACTTAACCATATGAATTATACACCACATGGACAAACATTCCTTTGAAAACCATCAGAAATATAATAACTAAAAATGTGCAAGAGACATTAGCAGCGGTATTTTTTGTCCACATTATTAATATAAAAATTGGCTTCGCTAATCCACTAGAGGAACAGCTTTAGGATAATACTGAAGTGGTGGCAATTTGCTACACTGTTCCAAGGCCTTGATAGACCATTATTTCCTTAGCTATTCGATGTATTCATGTATTTAAGGAAACGCACCCCAGGCTAAGTAATATTCAGAATAAAAAATGAATTTATTGCAGACAACATTGTGTGACGAACGTGTGGTTATTGCACCGAAACGCTGTCTTCAATAAATTCATTGTTTATTCTGAATATTAGTCTGACGTTCGTTATCTTCCAAGTTTCTACGATTTCGGTAGCAGTTTGCAGCAACTGCAGATAAACAGCACTCAGCAAATCTTCGTAAATGGAGCCAATGTCGCGAGTATACTTCCACCAAGACAGCTCTTCAAAACTAAAGCTGCCTCACATTTTAATCTGGTCTGTAACTGTTACATACACCTATAATATATATTATCTCCAACTGTGCATGCAATGTCTTGTATATAATGTATAACCCTGTTCACTTAATGTAACCATGTATTTGTAACCGTGCATTTGTCATCATAACTCCGTGCCCAGGACATACTTGAAAACGAGAGGTAACTCTCAATGTCATACTTGGTGGTAAAACATTTGATAAATAAATAAATCTTCAGGTATTTAAGGAACATTCCAAAATGTGTTCAACAACACCACCTACCTTAATCCAGGGATGATGCAAACTATCTTCAATTGTGATCCTCTTCCTTTCAGGGAGAAAATGAAAAACATAAGGGTTCATTACTTATTGTGTTCATGACAAATGTGTATTCATATTCCAGCTTGATGTCGACACTTTAATTCCTCAGCTTCCATGTCACGCACTCGGCAAATAAAAGCGAGCTAGTAACCCCACTAACATCATCCAGTTCCATTTATTCACAGTACTGTACACAAGTCTATTGTACTTCCCAAACTACACCGCTGTATATTGTGCAGCATATCTATGTAGATGCTACACTCACACCTGCTATCCCTCAGGTATCTCCAAATTCTTATCAGGATCTATCAACCAAAGCATAAAGGCAGCCATTTCAATAGTGGTCAATATCGAACAAGCATTATACACACGCAGTACAGTAAAAGGAAAATAATCTCTGTAGGAATCATGAAAATGCACTTTAATGGATGCAAAAAAAATGTACATTTCAAATCGAGAATGGGGAGAAGTGGCTTTGCTAGGCATGAGTAAGTGGGCAACACGGTTATTCTACTATAGACTACTTTTCTACTGTTCGACATAGGTTCAAATATTATTTACACAAGCAAAAATAAATATTAATATACTAGGGTTGACCAGTTTTGAAAAAGTAATGGAGAAAAAAAATAATAGTAACTCACTTTGGGTCCTTGACAAGAAGTCTTCTTATAAAATCTTTGGCCAGGTCACTGGTGCTGCTGAAAAATTCTTCTTCAAACTCGTAGCTCACAGCCGATATATTAGCCAAGGTCTCTTGTTTTGTATCACCGAGAAATGGCGAGGCACCACTCAATCTAAGGACAATATGAACGAGAACAGCCGTTGCCAATATCATACTTTGCCACGGACACCCAGGTTAACACAAAATGTGAACAGCAGTGAAATTGAATACGTTTTAAAGTTGCTATTAATGTTGAAAGGTGTTAGTGCTTTAGGAAATGAGTTGAGAAAGGGGAAAATACCTCCGCAGCCTGAGCTCTACAGACCATACCAAATCGTCTTAGGAAACCCCTAAGGCTGCGCTTATAGTGCCGGGCGACGGCGACGCGACACCAAAACAAATACATTGAATCCGTCGCATGCGCTTATAGTAAACGTGACGGCGACGGAGCGACCAAAAATTTGGAAGTTAGTAGAATATGATTTTGGGAGAGAGTCACCACATGTGACCGTCTCTACACCAATCACAGAGCGCCTACTGCACTCTGCCCGCCCACTTTGTGACGTCACTGGCCTTGTCGCCAGCGATGTTGCTCAAAATGGAAGTTTAACTTTCGCCAGTGACGACGGCGACAGGTGACGTCATCGGTCGCGTCGCCAGCACTATAAACGTGCCTAAAAATAGCCTGAGTAGTGTGACGGCAACAGCAACATAGGACAGGGAAGAAGTAATTAAACAAAAATGTGTTTAATGAGTTTTTTGATGAACGCACGAAATACACTTGCAGACACATCTTGTGTAATTGCTTTTACATTGCCCTTATGACATTCACTGGGCATCGCAAGGGCCGCCATCGAATATCCCCAATACTGTTTAGCGTACGTCATGGCACTCCTGCTTTATCGCGCTCCCGGAAAGGGAAGATCACAATTAGAGTGCTGTAAAAGTTAGAGGACTTTTGTGACTGTAAGATCATTACAGGAGGAGAAGGAGCGGCTCGGTGAGTAAAGACACTGACTGGCACGGAGTTTGAAGCAGGGGAGCCGGGTTCAATTCCCGGTGTCGGCTCTTTGCAAGTCATTTCATCTCCTTGTGCCTCAGGCACCAAAAACAGATTGTAAGCTCCATGGGGCAGGGACCTGTGCCTGCAAAATGTCTCTGTAAAGCGCTGTGTAAAACTAGCAGCGCTATACAAGAACATGCTACAGTATTATTATCACGTTTCTGCCCTATCCAGCAGTAAACAGAACAGTGCAAGAAAACCAAGACAACCATTTGACATTTAATTTCCTTATGCTCACCCAACTCTGCCAGAGAAGGGCTTTTCACCCAGTACAGAGAAATGTGATATTGCATTAATACATTCTAGCCCCCCTACCCCACAAGAACATGATACTATGTAAAGGTACTTACAGAATATATGTTATTACACCAATGCTCCTAAAACAAAAAGAAACAAAAAGTTACAAATTGCAATTCACGATCAGGAAGACGTACAAATGATGTGTAAACCCCCGCCCCCCACCCCAGCATTTTCTAACAACTCACCACATATCTGATTCAAGACCAAGCGGTTCATAGTTTACAATTTCAGGAGCTAATTTTGAGACAAAACAGAACAAAGTTAACTTAGAAAAATGAACATTGTATGAATAATGCAGCATGTTAGTCAAATTACTGCTTTTCCGTGCCCCGCCAACAGAAAAATCTATTCAGCATGAATAATAACAACATTGTTATTACATAAAGAAATGTAGCCGGCGAGACATACTGACCCACAAATTCAGGGGTTCCAAAGATGTTCTTGAATTCATTTCCAGAGTCGATTTTGTGAGCCAAACCAAAGTCTATGATCTTAATGCGGGGCTTGGGGGTATTCCGGTCTAGAAGCATGATGTTCTCAGGCTAGGTAAGAAAAGAAAGTGTGGATTCTTCAAGGCAGAAGTGTAACGGAGATAGTTTCTTCGTTCTGAAGTTGCTACTAAATTACAAGCCTCATGGTAATACACTATGTGAACAGGTATAATCAGTAGCAGTTTTGCCTTCATTCATTAATCGCATTTATCCAACGAAGAGACCTCTGCAGTCTCGAAAGCTTAGGCCGCGGTCCCAGTGTGCACTGTAGCACGCGCGCCCGGCAAAGGGGGCGGGGGGGCTGCCTTGGCTTGTGCACAGCGCTTCACCGCGATCTGGGAGAAGATGCAGGAGATTGTGACGGGGGGGCGGCATGGCTGGGGTTTTCCAGGGGCGTGGCCATGACCTCACGTGGCTAGGTCGCCCTCATTGGCTGAACCGCCGGCGGGGGCGTGGCCACCCCTCCGTCGCAAATTGTAAATACAATTTGAATGTCATTGGAAAAACTTGTAGTACAGCGCGGCTGCACATTCAGCGCGAAGATGTGTACTGGGCCCAGCCCCATTGAGGGGTGGTGCTTGTTCCCGCAGCGCACGCCTGTAGAAGGCATTGGGGACGCAGCCTTAGGCTGCGGCCCCGCTAGCGCTGAGCGGGCGGTGCTTGGTGACTTGCATATATATATATGTAAGTCCCCGCTCACGCGATGCGCATGTGGGTATGCGCGTGCACACACGCGATGCGCTTCGGTAAATAAAAATTTTATACTTTCCCGCTCGCTCAATATTCAGCAATGCCACCCCCCCTCCCCCCGCGCGCGAGCAGACGCAGGACACCCGCCACGCATGCTTTGAGCGCCAGCGCACTCAGCGCTAGCGGGGACTCAGCCTTAGGCACAAGACAACCTTGTAGCATGGATAGGTCGGCCCATTAAAAGGTATAACAACCAAGGAAGTATCTTATTCTATCTACTAGTAAAGACTGTGTTTGAAGTGGCCTGAGGCATAGCCATATCAGGAATCAAACATGGATTTATAAACGTTTTGCATTAAGGTTTGTTTTCTCCAAGTGCTACTATGTGTAGGAATTTCTACAATGCCAGGGCCATATAAGCATAAAGATAAAAGTTTAGGCATTATTCCTCTAAAATGAAGCCACTTCCATTCCTAAGCAAACTCGGAGTCTCTCTATGCTAGATCCTCAAGGGTCCATTAAATCAGGACTCATAACGAGACCTTATCTAAAACTGGAACGGACATTGTTCCCGGAGGTTGACACACATCCTCAAAGCCACACATATATACACACATATATATACACATATATATATATATATATATATATATATATATATATATATATATATACACATATATATATATACATACATATATACATATATATACATACATATATACATATATATACACATATATACACGCCGCTCTACATCTCATTAGCATAAGGTCAACATTGCATTATTGTACAAAATTTTTGCATTATCTGCCAATAATGTGATGTTAACTATGTCTTGCCATTACTCTTATACAACCCCCAAAATAGGGCTTTAAATCAAGATGAAAAAGAGGGAAATAACAGAGCTTTGTGCAACTGGGCTTAAAATGAGGGCTTTTGCCCACACGTTTTGTAATCGGAAACATCGTTGGCTAATAATTAGAGGAACATATTCATGACAACGAGTTGGGTAATTTCTTTTTTAATTATGCAGATGCTCACACATTCACGCAATCATAAAGCCATTTCCACAACGACACCTCTAGTATCAATAATTCAATTGGAAATGATACAGTTGTATTTAATTACTGTATATCAATTATATTAAACATGATACCATTAATATGTATAACTTTGAATATGAACCATTAATATATCAAAACACCTGAAAGGTGCGCATTTCCCAGGCTGCTTATATTACATTTTTTGAGTGCTTATTGTAGGGTTAAATCTATATATGTATGTATATACAGATATATGTATAAATATATATATCTCTTAACAAAAGCCTTCAACGTTTGGAAAATGTAATTAAAAGCTTAAAAAGGGTTTAAACCATTAGATAGAGCAATGAAACAGACAATAGTGAGCTGGTGTGTTTAAGCCATAAACCCAGTTTAATTATATAATGTAGTTCTTGCATAAATCTGTCAACAGCATACTGTACCTTAAGATCAAAGTGGGCAATTTGCAGAGAGTGAAGATAATGCACTCCGTTGAGGATCTGTTTGAGGAACTCTGTGGCTTCTTCTTCTGTCAGAGACTCCTTCTCAGCAAGGAAGTCAAAAAGCTCCCCGCCTGCCACTCTGTCAGGATAACAAAGGGAGTTTTAATGAGTTTTCACTTAAGAAACCAGCTGATAAAACAGCTAAAACAGACAATGAGATGTCAGAATGCATGGAATAATATCCAGGAGTGTCCAATGATACATACATTGTATTGTACCAGGTCCTCGCTGAACTGTTGATAAATTGGTGGTTTGCCTATGTTAACATGGAGTGGCCACTGTAACTCTGTTCCGTGCATTTACCACTAAGCCACTCTTGCCCAATAAGTCCCCAATCCTATTTTATTTACAAAGCTGCTCTTCCCCTTCAAAAGCTTAATATACCATCGCTTAGTTCTTTATAGCGTCGGATTGGGACCCAACGGGGAATCGGATTGTAGGGTTCCCCACTCTGGACCCATGGCCCAAGCCCTCCCACTCCCTCCCTCACAGTATGCAGGGCTTTCACCAAGGGGATCCGTGGCCCACCAGCTAAACATACCGATACCTCACATACAGAAAATACAGTTCAAAAGTAAAAAAATGTGGATATTCCCTAATTTATTCATAAGAGTCAGGGGGAGATTTTTTATGGTGACATTTATTAAAAAAAGAAATATCACAGGCTGAAGTGTAATAAAATATATTAGTAGTCACGTGTGCTTCTACTGGCACAGCACACACCCGTCCCAGTCCTGACAAAATATCGGCTTAGGAAGAATAAGTGCAGAGGAAAGGTGCTTTTACAGAAACATAACTCAGAGGAATCCATAAAGAATTTCAACGCACTTTAGACTTGCGGATATTTCCTGTGTCATAAATGACATCACAAATCAAAAATGGCTGCCTCCAGATTCCTAAGAAGGGTGTTGCTTGCCCTTAAACAACCAGTTCCATGGAAGCAACATAGGGCTTTCCATTTATTGCAATTTCAGTCTATCAATAGAACACACTTCACCATTGTAATGGTTGTTTCATGATTTAGGTTTATAAACTCCGCAACCACAATGCCGTCCTTCTACTTTAGCAAAGCACTAGCTAGCAGCTCATACCCAATTGAAGAAAGCCACGATCACCGAGTCCTTGGGATCTGTGCTAAATTATTGAGCAATTTCTAGAAATTCTTTTATGGCCCCAGAGAAAAGGTTTCCATTTCAAAACAAACACCAGAGAGGCAATTGTATGATTTAACAATGTATGAACAAGGGAATGTAAGTACAAGTTTTACAAATGAATTGGCTTAATCTTTTTTGCTACAGAGCAATGCATTGCAGCATTTCTGACACCAAATGTGCTGGGTTCTTGCATGCAAAACATTTGTATTTTTAACCATACGTAGTATAAGTCAAATAACTGTCAGACTGTCTGCGCGTTCAAAAATAAGCAATATAAATTAATTTTACATTATGTGCAGAGTTCAATAACTCATTGATAACAGCTTCAATAAATCTCCTCAAATGACTGACACAAAGGTTTGACATTGTTTCCTATGGGGCCACAATTTCTAGTGTAAAATGTACAGTGATTGGATCAGTTTGTTAGGGTTTCCAGATCTCCAAAAGTAAAAACCGGTACACAATTTTTTTTTATTTATACAATGAATTACATCACTTAAAAATAAATATTATAATGGTATTTGTCTAATAGCGTCCCCAATAGGGCTGCAATTATTTATTTCTCTCTCCCTCTCCACATCCCTTCCCTCTACCCAGCCTCCCTCTCCCTTTTCTCCTTCTCCACAGCCTCCCTCTCCACTTTTCCCCAGCCTCCCTCTTCCCTTCTCCCCAGCCTCCCTCTCCCCTTTTCCTTCTCCCCAGCCTCCCTCTCCCCTTCTCCCCAGCCTCCCTCTCCCCTTCTCCCCAGCCTCCCGCTCCCCTTCTCCTTCCCCCCAGGCCCTCTCTCCCCTTCTTCTTCCCCCCAGCCCCTCTCCTCTTCTCCCCAGCCTCCCTCTCCCCTTCTCATTCTCCCCTTCTCCCCAGCCTCCCTCTCCCCTTCTCCCCAGCCTCCCTCTCCCTTTCCCTATCTCCCAAGCCTCCCTCTCCCCTTCTTCTCTCCAGCCTCCCTCTTCCATTCTCTCCAGCCTCCCTCTCCCCAGCCTCCCTCTCACCTTCTCCCCAGCCTCCCTCTCCCCTTCTTCTCCCAGCCTCCCTCTCCCCTTCGCCTCCCTCACCCCTCTCCCCAGCCTCGTAGATCTTGAAATTAAGCTCAATTCACTTCTGATGGATAGGGCAGAAAAGGACATAAGATGGTCCCAGCAGAAAGTTTATCAACAGGGAAATAAGCCAGATAGGATGATGGTTACTATACTGCGCAAGAAGTATATATATATATATATTTATATATATACTCAGATGGGTGTGTTGAGGGGCAAGCAGGGATCCACGATATCGGATCCGTCTAAGATATGTGAGGGATTTCGAGCCATTTATGAATCTTTATATAATTTACTAAAGATGCCATCTCAACAGGCCAGAACAAGCAAGACCTCTCAGCTTTCTTGAATTCCTGCAACCTTCATAGAACACCATTGAAAATCTAGACCGACTGGGACAAATCAGTATCCACTGAAGAAATAGTGTTGGCTATAAAATAATTGTAAAATGGTAACGCTCCAAGCCCTGACGAGTTCATGAATACGTATTACAAAAAATGTTGTGCCCTGCTTGCCCCCCCATCTGACCCAGCTTTGTAATGACTTTTCCTCAGATCTCATGACCCAGGCACACATTGTGGTGGTTCCCAAGGAGGGCAGAGATGTTCTCCCCTGTGGTAGCTACCGACCCATCTCCTTACTAAACACTAATCAAAGATACATGCCAACAGACTTAACCTGATCCTGCCAGCAGCTATCCCTTTAGACCAGGTGGGGTTCATTGTGAACAGGGCACTACGGTTTTGTCAATAAAGGGAATTTATTCAATCATGAACACAATGTTTCAACCAGCGGTGTGGTCTTTACTTGATAAAGACCACACAGCTGGTTGAAACGCTGTGTTCATGATTGAATACATTCTCTTTAGTGACAAAACCGTAGTGCCCTGGAACATCTATTTTATATAGTTCTTGGGAGTTTTCTCGGACAGGCAACCCCCTGGACCAGGAGCACCGGTAACTGCAAGTATATTAACCTTTTCATGGTGTGCAGCATTACATCTCTCATGCATTGTTCATTGTGAACAGACATGAGGGTGATAACACTAGAAGGTTGGGTGATATCATACAATTTGCATAATTAAAATGTCTGCCCCTGACTGTTTTGGCCTTAGATTCAGAAAAGGCCTTTAATAGGCTCCAACGGGACATCATGTTTGCCACATTACAAAGCTCCGGCTTTGGTCTCAGGCTGATGGAGGGAATAAGGGCCTTATACAAGTGCCCCTCAGCAGTAATTAAAATGAACGCCTTGACTTCAAGCTACTTTCCCATTCTCAATGATACCAGACAGTGCAAATAACGGGATTTAGGGGCAGCCCTATCAATGGAGCCTTCAAGTAATCTTATCCGCTCTAATCCAACATTTCCGGTTGTCAGAGGTACTATAAACGCTCTCTTCACGGACTACATTTTGTTAACAATTACGAAACTCTTGATTTCTCTGTCCAATCTCATATGTGTCTTACAGAATTTTGGAGGCTTCTCTGGCTTTAAGATTAATAACAGTAAGTCAGAAGCCCTGGACATCAATCTTCCATCCCACGCTCAAGCTGTTAAATCTTAATTTCGACTTCAAATGGTGTAAACAGCATATCAAGTATCTGGTGGTTAAGATTATTATCATACTGCCCCACGTATTCTATTCTTTTCTTGCACTACCTATCCCAATACAAGATAAAGATATCAAGGGAATTCAGGATGCCATCCTTAAATTTGTATGGAGTCATGGCAACCTAAGGGTCAATAGGAAGATGCTTCTTAGTTCAAGGCTGCACTGCGGACTGGGATTACCATTCATTATCCAAAACTATCAGGCAGCCCAATGTGGCCAGTTAGCAAAGTGGCATGCACCGTGTGGGATGGGGAGGTGGGTCGATATACGTGGAATGTCTGGATGGTGGATCGTCAAACCCTCTTTAGCTAAAAAAAGAAACAGCCTAGGCCCCCGACATAGGATTAACCCTGTTCTACTCCACTTGTGCAGCACACGTACCAAAGCCAAATTGACTTCCTCCCCTATCCCCCCATTCCCCAATGAACTGGGCTCATAATTGAATTTCTAGAGTCCAAGACACGGCGGTGGGTTTTTCCAGCCATGTGCAAAAAAACTAAAGTTCCCAGGTCTGATTTTTACAAATATTTGCAAGTCAGAAACTTTGTAAATAAAAGATTTGAAGTAAAAGACATCCCCTTATGCTACTTTCTTTGAACATTTATGCGGATATCCTCTGGATCAAACTAAATTAACCTCAATGATATATCAAAATCTTTTCTTGATTGACGATACCAAAACAAAGAGACGTGCAGGATCTCCCAGGGTTTGGAAACAGGCCAGAACTTATACTGGGAGGATTGACTGAAGTTTGGGAAGCAGCGGCTACCAGCTCTTTGTGCACCACAATAAAATAAATATCTCTAAATTACTTTATCGCGGGTATCTTATCCCAGTGAGGCGCCATGCTATCTACACATCGTCTACTTTGTGTAACCAGGAATTGTCGTCAGAGGGAAGATTTCCCACATAAGTTCTCCGATATATATATATATATACACACACACACACACACACACACACACACACACACACACTCATTGGGATCAATCTACACAGGGACCCTCTCACTTTGATAGGAGAAAGACTCCCTTCAAACCCAGATAAAGCATGGAATAAACTAATTTCTCAGGTATTACTTGCCACTAGATGTGTCATTGGCAGGTCCTGGAAGCGTCCAATCCCCCCCATGAGCTTTACTGTTAAGACACCTGGCGTAAATGTTGTAGCGTATGGGAACCACTGCTGATATGACCAAACATATAGATCACTCTTTAGACTACTTATATGTATGAATTAAGACTAAAAGTTGACCAGAGCTGCGCTAATGCTCTGATAACAGTGTTTAAGATATGCCCTCAGGTGTACATTCACCGCCTCCCACCATCCCCTTTTCTATAGCACTCCAACCCTTCTTTTTCTTTATTCCTATTTTTAAAATGCAAAATTATGAATGTAATTGTATGTTGTGTCATTTTTATATGCCAATAAAATACAAGCCATAAAAAGAAAATAAGAGGCTGTGTAACATAACAGTGGAAGTCTGTGGTTTCCAAGATGAGGTATGATTACCCCTAGTAATACACAAGCCCAACGTAGTGATATTTGACATGCCTGTGATTTGGGATTTAGGATACTGTGGGAAGGAGGAGAACAGACGCAGAGCAAAAACAAGCTAGATATTTATACAGACATTTCTGGAAGGCAGTGCACCGCCAAAATACAATAAAGGGTCTGGTCCTCCAAAGCATTTCACGCAGACACTTTCGCTTTATAAAGTGCCAGTGTCGGCGCGAAACACGGAGATTACTACCCCCCCTTTTTACATGGCAAAATAAAATGTGGATTTGAAGGTTTGCCATGTAGCACTTCATTGCAGTTTGGCAGTGCAGCCCTGCCTTCCAGACTCTTTCGTACTTTGCATTGTTGTTGCCGAACGCCGCCGATGGAACTTCCTGAAGTGGTCAGCAATTGAAAGCAAACAGTTGTAAATCCAGTACCACCTTCTCCGAATTCACTGGGCGCACAGCCCATAAGAATATTGTGTCTTTCTAGTATATGAAGAGACGCTGATTACATGAGACATGCATCATTGTGAGTTGAGATCTCGAAGGCTACGGGGAATACTACTTCCCCACTGCCAAGTTTCCTTGTAGGCTTTTTTTTAATACAACAGACGACAGAGAAGCCCAATGCTACATCCAACATGACAGAAATACACAGTAAAATACTTATATATTCTCTTGAAATAGGGTCATTTCGTTTAACCCTTTGACCAAAGCGTTGTAAGCTTGCGAGCCACGACAAGGCAGACACCTGTTCGCTAGGCCTAACACTACCAGATAAAATACTAATATACCTCAATTAGGATTAAAATTCTCATTTACCTCTATTAGGAGGGAGAAAGACCACAGTGGGTCTATATCCAGCAGAATGAAAGGACCTGCAAACTAGGGAACTGGGGAGGGGCGGGCTTAAAACCTGGGAAGGAGGAGCCACCACCCTCCAACAGCTGAGAATAGGTTAACAAAACACAGAACCCCAGCAAGCTCTTTTTGGGAACCCCTGAGCCCCCACAAAATATATGTTGTATACATATGCCACGCTCAATAGCACTCCATTTTGACACTTAAATACATATATATATATATATATATATATATATATATATATATATAACAAAACACAGAACCCCAGCAAGCTCTTTTTGGGAACCCCTGAGCCCCCACAATATATATATATATTTTGTGGGGGCTCAGGGGTTCCCAAAAAGAGCCTGCTGGGGTTCTGTGTTTTGTTAGGCTTTTCTTAATGTAATTTCACGGAGAACAAGAATTGAGATACATAATTATTTATTCTGCCCAAATCAAGGGGTTTCATATATATATATATATATATATATATATATATATATATATATATATATATATATATATGTGTGTGTGTGTGTGTGTGTGTGTGTGTGTGTGTGTGTGTGTGTGTGTGTGTGTGTGTGTGTGTGTATATGTGTGTGTGTATATGTGTGTGTGTATATGTGTGTGTGTATGTGTGTGTGTGTATATATGTGTGTGTGTGTATATATGTGTGTGTGTGTATATATGTGTGTGTATATATATGTGTGTGTGTATATGTGTGTGTGTGTGTGTGTGTGTGTGTGTGTGTGTGTGTGTGTGTGTGTGTGTGTGTGTGTGTGTGTGTGTGTGTGTGTGTGTGTGTGTGTGTGTCGGTTGATTTGAGGAGCAGCCATTTATACTTTATTTTTGGCTCTCCTTTCCTACTTCTACCATTTTTTCGTTTGAGCATCATTACACACTACTTGGTTAGTATATATTGTAGATATTTATATACATCTTCTCTGTAGAAACTACAGTATTTACACTGCTTCAGTGTTATAAATGCCAGCAAATGCATTTTGGACCTTACATTGCTCATAAATGACAAAAACGCTTCTTCTCTCTTATAATTGTTTGCACAGATCTCACCATGAGGTGCTCCTCTTAACAACTGTTCTACTAACCTGACAGAGTGGGCAATCTTTAGTGCTGCTGAACCAGTTCAACGTGTGTGTCGGCGTGAAAAGCACCTTAGTAATAGAGATGTGCGCAGCCGGCCTAATTATGCTGTTTTGTGACATATTTCCCCAAGTCTTTACTGGGCTAAACAAAAAAAAAATCACAAAATGAAGTCTTAGGCCTTGCCCCCGCTGCCTACTACAGTGGCGGACGCTGCGCGCACGAGAGCCCTCCCCGCAATGGCGCCGGGCCCGCTGCGAGGGGGGGGGGCAGCGCTCGGGCGAGAGCTACTCCTGCTCTCAATAGAATTGAGAGCAGGACTCGCGTCGAGCGATTAGGCACGCCCCCCGGCGGTTCAGCCAATGAGGGCGAACCTGCCGGGTGACGTCATGGCCGCGCCCCCGTCACTCCTCAGCCACGCCCCCACCCCGGTCTCTCCTCCTGCAGTGAGCTGCAGACCGGGGAATCGGCTGAACGCGCCGCCAAAA
Organism: Ascaphus truei; assembly: GCF_040206685.1. Lineage (NCBI taxonomy): Eukaryota > Metazoa > Chordata > Amphibia > Anura > Ascaphidae > Ascaphus > Ascaphus truei. The sequence goes on along the minus strand of NC_134483.1, from coordinate 185,372,213 downwards.
GCGCGGGCGCGCATTACAGTGGCGTGACCGGGGCCTTAGCCTTAGCTGAGTTCTCATCAATTAGCGACCCACAAACAGTCTTGCTGTGGTCCTTTGGCCCCTTGACCTGCTAATTTCACACATGCTGCTTAGGCAGCCAAATGAAGTTTTCCACACTGAAACGCACTTGTAAGTTAAGGTGATAGAAATATATATGGTACAGATTAGTGATGTACCGATTACCTGGCACTTTTTGCGATACCGGAAATTACCCTGCACCAGGTGGCTGAAACTAATTTCCATTCTGTTCCCTTGGTCCACCTCTTGCAGAAAGGCAGGAGCAGAGCAGCAGAAAAATTGCCTGAAGCCAGCGGCGGGGGGTGAGGAAGACCGCTGCGGAGGGTGAGGAGAACCACGTCGACATCATGGGAGCAGCGGCAGACATCCTGGTGGTGGCTGCACAGGACGTCCTTGTTGAGCCGGTGGGAGCAGCGCAACACATCACAGCTGATGCCGGTGGGAGCCGGGGAACATGTGACCGGAGCAGGAACGTTACTATTGGACAGCCGGGGAGGAGCTAGCTGTCCAATAGTAACACTCCTGCTCCAGTCACATGTTCCCCGGCGCCCACTGGCATCACCTGTGATGTGTTCCACTGCTCCCACCGGCTCAACTGAACGTCCTCTGCTACCACTGCAACCACAAGGATGTCTGCCGCTGCTCCCACGATCTCGACGTGGTCCTCCTCACCCTCTGCTGCTGGCTGCATGCAGGTAAGCCAAAGCTACCCGGCCTGCAAATTTCCTTTTGATACCTGGCACAACACTACTACAGATACAATGCTTGCAAACAGCTGAAATATAATAATGTTCAAGTCTTTAAAATGCATCTAAAACGACATGGGAATAAGTCTGTTGCCCTTCTACTCCTAAATTATTGCTGCTTTCGTCCCTTTGGAGAACTAGTTGAGATGGCCTGTCTTAGATGCTGAAGAAATGAAATTGGACTTGTACAGGGGAGGAATGAAGGGAAAAAGAAGGGGGTGGCAGAAGAGAGGGGGACAGAGAAAAACCAAGTCTCCATTAGGCATGACTTGGAAAGAAATGTGAAATCTTGGTTTTAGCTATTTTAGGAGAGCACTGAAACTTATCTTGTTTCTATAATCCCTCTCACTTTCATTTACTTGCGGTTCTTTCATTGGCATAATTAGGGAGCTTGGGGAACACTCAATAATTAAAACATGCAGAAATAGTAAGAATAAGCATAACAAATATCTTAATGACTAACCAACATTTATCACCGCATTACTTATGTATTTTTTTTAGATTGCTGCAGAAAGGCAGCGTTGCAATGCACAATACAATACCATTTACACATCCTGGTCCTGTATATTTGTCTAGTTCAAAGTGTAAGCTAAAAACACTGCATGCGTTATCAGTGTCACCTATTACTAATCCGTGCTCTACAAAGGAAAGATTCGAAAAAAACTGGCATGGAAGTCCACAAATAATACCATTTAAAAAAAAAAAATATATATATATATATATATATAATATATATATAGCCGAGTCTGCCTATCCCGCTCCAACTCACTACGCCAAGAGAAAGGACCCAGTGATGAGCACTCTGTCTCCAAACTGGTTGATTAATGATACATTGAAAACTCTAACTTTATTGAACCAATGGATAAAATAATGGGCATTAAAAATCGATTAAATTCCGCATAATATCCGAACAGGAGAAAAGACAATCCGGATAATGGACGATGCCGGATAAGGCATATAAGTATATGCTGGATATCCTAATTAGAGACCTTATGTCAAAGGATATCATCTCAAATTGTAGGGGAGAGCAGTATAATATACCGTGAGTAGAGTGCCTAAAAAAACTAACTAGCCGAGTATGCAACATTGGTATAATAACCCCCTGATGCCAGAGAGATAATAAACAGTGACTAACTGGTGGGAGCAGAGATCTAATATGAGATCACCGCTCAGACTGAATTGATTGCTGTTTGCTAATTCAGTCAATTCAGACAGTCTGACTGAGTCCCTGATATGCAGAGGAGCAATAATCAACTATAATCAAGTAGCGCTTGTGCTTGATGGAAGAGCACTGTAGACAAAGTACCTGTGAGCTGTGGTCAGAGTTAGATCAAAGCAAACACTGATTACTCCTAATTGACTGGAGTGATAGTAGTCTTGTGCATAGCGCATTCATATAGCTGCAACCAGTTGATACAATGTTGGTTGAAAGCAGCACTTAATCAATTATGTGTAAGCACAGATCTAAGTAGCAGATCATTGCAAACACTGAAGTTCTCAATTATGCAGGTAATACCAATAGGCACTTGTATGATCTCCTTTGTGGATACAAAGAAGACCGCAACTTTGTGATTACAAATATATGTGGTTAGCTAGTGAGTGATCAGGTACCAAAAATAAAGGAGCCTGTAACCATATTGAATCATCACACTACTGAACGGTAAAATCTTGGCACCAGAAAATAAAGTCACCTCCAGATAATGTTAGCGGGAGATACGTACAGACCCCGACTATTGGTGATAGTTGATATCTATATATAATAGTATATGATATAATTGTGGGACAGTGCCCAACTCAAAACAGCTAGGAGGTACATATAACCAATGTGTGCTGGGTGCACCCAGGGGGAGTGAGGCACATGGCCGCTGTACCTAACTACCCAGGCCGCGAAGAAGCCGACTGGTACTTTTCACTAGAGACCACGCTCGAAGAGGACGCCAAGAGAGGGTTCAGGTGGTGCCAGAGATGAAGGCGTGGACGTTTTCACTTCCTCGCTGGTTCAAGGTGACCATCCAGAACATCTAGCCTCATCCTATACGGTTTGACATTGGTCAAGCACTGGTTCGGATATACCCGGTTACTCAGATAGAACCGTGCGGGAAGCTCCTCCCAGATTGCAGTTCGACTTTGGAGGAATCGTCCTTGCCAGCGGAGTGGAAGAAACGGTGACAAGCTGGCAGAATGCAAGGTGGTGTTTTCCACCAGTGAGATGAATGTGGGCTGCAGCAAGCATGCTCAACACACGATCCGATTGAACAATGCCACTCCATTTCGGGAGCGTCCCAAATGCATAGCTCCCAGAGATGTGGAGGATGTGAAGGATTTCCTGAAGGAGATGGAGGGTATCGTAACAGAATCCCATAGCCCATATGCCTCTCCTATTGTGGTAGTGCGGAAGAAGAATGGATCCGTGCACCTATGCATGGACTACTGCACCCTGAACCACCACACGGTCCCGGACCAGTATACCTTGCCACAGATTGAAGAGATCATCAGTGCCTTATCCGGCAGTCAGTGGTTCAGTATGCTGGACCGGAGGTCTGGATACTACCAGATACCCATAAGCCTCGAAGACAGGAGAAGACAGCGTTTGTCTGCCCCCTCGGGTTTTACCAGTTCACCTGGATACCCCAAGGCATTTCCAGTGCACCTGCAACATTCCAGAGGTTAATGGAAAAGAACATTGGTGATATGAATCCCAGAGAATGTCTGGTCTATCTGGACAATATCATTGTGTTCGGAAGAATGTTAGAAGAGCACGAAGAACGCTTTCCCAAGGTTCTGGATCGACTGGAAAAAGAAGGCCTGAAGTTGTCCCTGGACAAAAGTTGCTTCTGCCGCACTTCGGTCACCCCCTGCTAAGGTCGAAGCCATAGTGAACTGGCCCAGACCAGATAATATGATGGAGCTATGATCCTTCCTGGGGTTTTGCGGCTACTACCGAAGATTCGTAGAGGAATAATCCAGCAAGGCCAAAGTCCTCAACATCTGTTGAAAATCTACCCAGAGGAACCTCGTGAAAAAGCCGCAACTCCGCGAACTCCGTTCAGGGACAAATGGTCGTCTGCCAGCGAGAAGGCATTCACAGGGCTCAAGGAAAGTCTCACTGAAGCCCCGGTCTTGGCTTTTGCTGACCTGGAGCAACTGTACATCCTGCATGTGGATGCCAGCTTCAACGGGCTGGGAGCCGTGTTACATCAAAAATACCCTGTCGGCCTCTGGCCAGTAGCATATGTGAGTCACAGCTTCACGCCAAGTGAACAAAACTATCCAGTTCACAAACTGGAATTTCTAACGCTCAAGTGGGCTGTACTCGATAAACTATACGATTATCTAAATGGGGTCCCCTTCGAAGTGCGAACTGACAATAATCCTGTTACATATATCCTGACCTCCGCCAAGTTGGCTGCTAACCATCAGTTTATTCTGAAGTACAAGCCAGGGCCCTTGAACATCGGAGCCAATGCTCTGTCCAGACGGCCTGTACTGAGTTCAACACCAGACGGTGACCAGTGGGAAGAAATTCCTGGACCTGGGATTCAGGCAATGTGCTCAACTGCGGCAATAGTGAAGAATAAGGTCACTTTCTCCGAACTCAGAGTGGTGGACTCATTGGGATATCAGTCAAAGCACTCCCAGCAGCATACTGCCACCAAGAAGGCATGTCCATCATGCAAGATACCATAATGAGATGGAAAGAGTTGGTGATACATCAGATGCGAGACCCGGTGGCTAGAGCCATATGCCGGGCCATCCAAGAAAGCAACCCCTCCTTAGTGAAGTGTGCTCCTACTGACACGGTCGCTATTATCAGAGGAAATGGGACAAGATCTGCATAGACTGTGGCCACCTCTACTGAGTTATCCCCTACCACAACCATCCCAATGGAAGACAGCTCGTCCTGCCCAGAAGCTTGCAGTACCATGTCCTACGATTTCTGCACGATGATCACGGACACCTGGGAGTGGACAAAACATTCAGAATAGTAAGAGATAGGTTCTCCTGGTCCAAGATGTGGGAATCTGTGGAGCGCCATTGCCGGAGGTGTCTGCGGTGCATACAGCAAAAAACACAGCCTACACGCGCAGCCTCAGTGGGCCACTTAAAGAGCTCTGGTCAAATGGACCTAGTCTGCATCAAGACAGACTCGAAGGGTATAGGGAACGTCCATGTAGTAATTGATTACTACACCCGATACGCTCAAGCGTTCCCTACCAAATACCAGAAAGCTCTCACAGTAGCCAAAGTACTGTGGGAGAAGTACTTTATCCATTATTGGTTACCTAATCGGAGGCGCTCCGATCAAGGGAGAGACTTCAAGAGCAAGTTAATCAAAGAACTCCTAAAGCTGCTCAATATCGATAAGTCTCGTATGACTCCCTACCACCCTGAAGGAGATGCTCTTCCGGAAAGATTCAACCAAACTCTACTGGGTATGCTGGGCACTCTGAAAGGCTCCGAGAAGGCCAGATGGAGAAAGCATGTCAAGCCTTTAGTACATGCCAACAATTGCACCAGGCATGAATCCACCGGTACACACCCTTTCATAACATAACAAAAATAACAAGCGGAAGTATGACTATAAGGTACGCCATCGGGAACTTCGGCCCAGAGACACAGTTCTCTTGCAGAATTTAGGAACACCAGGGAAGCACAAATTAGCTGACCGCTGATGAGAAGCTCCCTTCGAGGTAGTCACAGATGCCTGGCCTCCCTGTATATCGCATCCGAGATTCAGAGGGAAGGGTAAAGGTCTGGCATCGGAATCAATTGCTATCTATTCCCCAAGTGGGGGAAACTGAACCTGAAACAACGTCAAAAATGCCTTCAAGTGAACAGGAAGAATCCAGCGTCATTCCAAGTGCTGTATTGGAAGACAATTAGGATCCTTTGGAAGTAACTTCTTCCACGGCAAATGGAGATTGGTGGGCACCACCAGAAGAAGTAGAGGATAATGGGCCTGTCCTCCATGTACCCTCCCCAGCGTCCGAGTTTCATTCCCACTAGAGACTGTAGCTCAGGAGTCACACTTTATGAGAGGGTCAGGGCCTCAAACCGATGAAGCCTTCGGTGAAGAGACACATAGGAGTCAAAGAGTGAGATGCCATCCCACGATAATGGCATATGATTCGTTAGAGGAACCTCACAGCTGTCTTGGAGCAGGTTTGCCTCTGTAAAGACCATGCTCAATGAGCTGTTCAATTTGGTTTAGATGTGTTGTACAAAGTTAAGTTGTGTATATATGCACTTTCCATTATAAAAAGAGTTGTATGTTTGTTCAAGCGGGAACGTTGTGGTCTCCACCAGGGGGAGGATGTAGCAGAGTCCCCTTACCCTGCCTCCGGTGCGGGGGAGCTGTCAAGTAGTTGGTCGGAGCTCCGCGTGATCGAGAGTGTGGGAGTGCCATTTTGGTAATCGCGCATGTGCAATAGAGTGAGGCACATATGCGCAGTGTGAGGAGTGCGGCGGCCATCTTAGGATGGCTCCGTAGATGCAACCGCAGGACTAGAAGTCCCAGAATCCCTAGAGGGAAGGACTGCAGCACATGAGATGGTACCAGTCAATGTGATGCGAGCACTGCGAGGAACAGGATATCCTCCGCGCGCAGAAAGCCAGCGTCAGTCCGGACAGAGGAGGCAAAAAAGAAGGTAGTGTCCAGGGAGCAGTGCTTCCTGGCCTAGGCCTCGATCTTGCCCCTAGGCCCCAGTTAGGCCCTGAGCCATAGCAGAGGATTCTTGTAGGGAAGGCCCCAAATAGGGACTGTTCCCCTTATTATTCCTGCACCGGTGACCGGACGGCTACACGGTTCCCTGTGGCCTGGGACCAGGTCACAGGATCCAGAGACATTGTGTGAGACCCTCCGGCTGGAACGCACACTGTGAGGAGGATCAGGACTCTTTAGGAGAGAGGGGATTTGTGTTGGAGGCCCCGCTTTGAGGGACCCTCTCCAACTCACTACGGCAAGCATCACCTGGGTACTGGAGTACCCAGGCAGGTACCCAACATGCACCTACATCCACAGGAGGTAGCGCTACCTCACACTTGGGTGGGAATTGCTGGGACAGGACACCCGGGGTATTGGTGCCATAACACCCTCAGAACTACGGGGGAATCAACACGTGTTAGGTCATTGGGTGTATACTGTGGGTATTGTTATTGCCGTTATTGTATGTGTTAGTATGTGTATACAGTAAACCTTAGTTAAATACATTGTGTGGTGTATTATTCTTTACTGTGTATTGGTTCCTGTGAGGGGTTATCCCGCCAACGCTGTGATCCCTCATAAGTGGAGGTGGAGGCGCTGCACGCAAGAAAAAAGAGCTCACCCCAGACCTCCTGTGAGCAAACAGGTACAGCAGCACACGTAGTAGTTCCCTTAGGCATGGGAAAAGGGGGCTACATATCTATATGTCACATGTAGCCCCGGTCTTATTTTGCCTCCAGAGACCCCCTCTGTAGCGTGCCGAGCGATCGCGGGTGCCGCCGGAGGCAGCGACGGACCCGCCGGCACGCCGAGAAGGTGGGGGCCAGAGCAGGGAGCGCTCCGAGGCTCTGCGGCGCACCCGGCTAGCGGGGGCCGCCATTGTGTCTGCTAGCAGTTGCGCAGTGTAGTCGCGCACGCCAGGAGTGCTGGCAGCAATGTTAAGGTTGGCGAGAGGTCGCACATGCGTAGAACCACCGCGGTAGCCATGACAGGTTGCGCGAGCGTGCGCATTGGTCGCGCAGGCGCAGTAAGGGTAGCGCACGCGGTCCCAATGCTAAAGAGGTCCTGAGTGAACTACAATTCCCAGCAGCCTCTGGGGATTGCCCTTTCACCCACATCACGTGCAGCCAGCCAGCAAATAGGGTTTTGCAGCTTCTCCTGTGGAGGAAGGCTACAATGTTGCGGGGACCACGTTTGGCAGTTGAAGCTGGGAGCAGGAAGGGGAAGGAAGGGAGGAGGGAGCAAGTGGCTCCTACACCAGGTAAGGTAGTTCCCCAGATCCCAGGCAGGCCCAAATCCCCACCAGGGTAGTGGGTAGGTACTGAGGGACGGCCCCTAGATTAGGGACCCTGCCCTTAGGTGTGAGTGTGCAGTCTTGTCAGTGTCACGGCTGGTAGTGCTGTGAGCGCTGACAAGTAGGCACATTGTGTGTGTGTGCAGTGCGGTTGCTGCAGGTACCAGGTTGGTTGCAGTGGGTTTCTGCAGGTACCGAGTGAGTGCAGTGGGTTGCTGCAGGTTCCGTGTGTGTGCAGTGCGTTTGCTGCAGAGGTTAGGGAGAAGTTAGTCAGAGGGGACCCGGGTGGTGAAGGGAGAGGTAGAGTGGGTGCAGGGGGTCAGTGACCCACCTGCATAGGACAGGCTACCCCGTAGGCTCCTAGGAGTGTTCCCTGAAGACACCAAAGGTTGCTGTGCTGCAGGGACGGCCTATAGTAGTAGCGAGCATCCCCCTTACTGAGTACCAGCTAGGGACAAAGGGACAAGCGTGCGGAGTAGGTCTGCTGGCGAGTCGTCTGGGACCAGACGGCTGGACATTGAGACCCAGGAGACAGACCGCTGATTCATCTGACCCTTTGCGAAGAGGTACCGGTCACCGCCGTGACCGGCAGGTACTATAACAACAAGTGCACCAACACCGGTCAACAGGCGCTGATCCCGCCTTAGGCTAAACTCTTTAGGAACACTGAGCGAGTGGTTAAAGAACTGAGCCTATACCATCACTTAATATATGGACACGGTGTGTGGGGCACGCGGTGAGGGGACGGAGACGTTGCTCCTGATGAGAGTGGCCGAGCCACTAAGGTTACACGTTAAGGTTATATTGCTATAATATAGAGTGATAAGGTTCCGTGCATTATCATATAGTAAAACTGGTTGCATATATATATGTGTGTTGTTGTATTTCTTGCCCAGGGGAATCTCACATCACGGGGATCCTGGGTAACTGGAGGCGCTGCGCTAAGTGTATGAGTGTTACCCCAGGCTCCCAGCTAGCGGAGGCTCAGATCTCCTGGAGCCGCAGGTGTTGTACAGTGACCAGTAGTTCCTTTGGGAGGGTTCAGAAAAAGGGCTACACACATATAGATTACATTTAACAAGCTTGTCAGTTCTGAGCCTCATTAGTACCTCTAATGCCTCATTAATACCTCTGTCTCATTAATGCCTTTAGACTTTGTCACAGAATTACAATATGCAATCGTTCATCAGCAAGTGTAATAAAGGATAATTTTATACTGTGGGTGTGACAGTCAATAGCTAAATTACTGTGAAAAAAACATGCCTGCTGGTTTGCCAATTCAGTTACTGATCTAGAATAATAAAAGAGCCTGTTTCTCCGTCAGAGCCATAGCTGCAAGATCATGAAGCCTAGAGACCTGAAATTGTGCATGCAGGCTAAAGGAAGAGAGAGAGGGGGGGCGGGGGGGGGGGGAAAGAGAGAGGGGGGGTGGGGGGGGGGGGAAGAGAGAGGGGGGGAGGAAGAGTGAGGGGGGGAGGAAGAGTGAGAGAGGGGGGAGGGGGGAAGAGTGAGAGGGGGGAGGAAGAGAGAGATGGAGAGGAAGAGTGAGAGAGGGGGAGGGAGAGGCAGAGGAAGAGTGAGACTGGGAGAGGAAGACGGAGGAAGAGTGAGAGGGAGGGAGGAAGAGGGAGACAGGGAGAGGAACAGGAACAGGGAGGGAGGAAGAGTGAGAGGGGGAGAGGAAGAGTGAGAGGGGGAGAGGAAGAGTGAGAGGGGAGAGGAAGAGTGGGAGGGGGAGGAAGAGAGAGAGGGAGAGGAAGGGAGGAATAGTGAGAGAAGGAGAGGAAGAGGGAGGTAGGAAGAGTGAGAGGAAGAGGGGGAGGAAGAGTGAGAGAGGGAGAAGAAGAGTGAGAGGGGGAGGAAGTGAGGGGGAGGAAGTGAGAGAGGGGGGAGGAAGAGTGAGAGGGGGGGAGAGTGAGGAAGAGGGGGGGAGGAAGAGTGAGAGAGGGGGAGGAAGCGTGAGAGAGAGAGGAAGAGTGAGAGGGGGAGGAATAGTGAGAGAGGGAGAGGAAGAGTGAGAGAGGGGGGAGGAAAAGTAAGAGAGGGGGAGGAAAAGTGAGAGGGGGAGAGGAAGAGTGAGAGGTGGAGAGGAAGAGGGTGAGGAAGAGTGAGAGGGTGAGGAAGAGTGAGAGGAAGAGTGAGAGGGGGAGGAAGAGTGAGAGGGAGGAAGAGAGACGAGGGAGGAAGAGAGACGGGGGAGGAAGAGAGAAGGGGGAGGAAGAGAGAAGGGGGAGGAAGAGGGAGATAGGGAGAGGAAGAGTGGGAGGGGGAGGAAGAGTGAGAGAGGGGGGAGGAAGAGTGAGAGGGGAGGAAGAGTGAGGGAGAGGAAGTGAGAGGGGGAGGAAGAGTGAGAGAGGGGAGGAAGAGTGAGAGAGGGGGAGGAAAAGTAAGAGGAAGAGTGAGAGGGGGAAAGGAAGAGTGAGAGGGGGGAGGAAGAGTGAGAGAGGGGGAGGAAGAGTGAGAGAGGGGGAGGAAGAGTGAGAGAGGGGGAGGAAGAGAGAGAGGGGGAGGAAAAGTAAGAGAGGAAGAGTGAGAGGGGAAAGGAAGAGTGAGAGGGGGGAGGAAGAGTGAGAGAGGGGAGGAAGAGTGAGAGAGGGGGTGGGGGAGAAATACATTGGGGAAGGGAGAGGATGAGAGGGGGGAGCGTGAGAGGTGAGGGTGTAACAGAGGATGATATACTGATGGGGTGCAAGTGTCACTGAGGGGGAAGGTCACTGAGGGATTATGTCAGTGAAGTGGGTGAATCTCACTACAATTTGGGGTGAGTTCTCAGGGAGGTTATGCCCTTCCGCAGCTACACCACTGGTACGTCACGGTGTGCTCATTTGCATGTAATTTTCCAGAATCCCTTGCTGCAGTGGAAACACTGTGTGCTGGGTGATAATGGTGAAAGGCGGGCTTGAGCGGGAGGGGGGGCGTGGCTTGAGCGGAGGGACCCGCTACTCTCCCCCCCCCCTCCCTCCACGGCTCGGGCTGCTGATTGAAGGTAAGTAAAGCAACACACACACACACACACAGAGGCAGGCACTCACGCACTCAGGCACACACATACACACACACACACACACACACACACACACACACGCACTCAGGCACACACATACACACACACAGACAGGCACTCACGCTGCTTTCACTCCACACTCCTCCCCGCTCCCCGAAGCCCCTCCTACTCCCGAAGCCTCCCCTCCCCATTGGCTCACAGCCACACCACGTGACGTGTCAACGCTAGGGATCACCATTCTCTTGTATCCCATCTACACAGCGTGTAGTAAGCTGTGCAGCCAGGGGGGACCGGGACCGGCTCCGCAGGATTCCCCTTCTGGTGGGGAACTCGCGTGTGGCCGCCCCGCGCCACCGAGCGCAGTGGGACCGAGGCCTTAGACATGTGAATGTGCTCACGAGTGATCTTTTTATCGCCAACGGGGACTCAGCCTTAGACAGGTCTGCAACCTCGCTTTTCACCATTATCACCTAGTATACAGTGCTTCCACTGCAGCAAGGGATTTCTGGGAAATGACATGCAAATGAGCACACAGTGCCACCTTTTGTCTCAAGACCACATTACGTGGTTAAACCCTTAAACACATTTTCACCCACCATAACTTAAGTATTGTGTGGTGAAAACCTACTCATGTCTCAAGTTGCAAAGCCAGTACAACCAACCTCACACTGAGATCCACAAGGTTGAAACAGTCTGTCTGTGAGTGGGCTTATTGGCTTTGCATCTCATCCCAGGCTATGTTTAAAAGCTGTGTTTAAAGCAGCATGCATTGGCTTAAGGGTTTAACCATGTAATGTGGTCTTGAGACAAAAGGTGGCACTGTGTGCTCATTTGCATGTCATTTCCCAGAATCCCTTGCTGCACTGGAAACACTGCATGCTGGGTGATAATGATGAAAGGCAGGGTTGCAGACCTGCCTAAGACATGTGAATGTGCTCACATGTGAACTTTTTACTTTCTATATACAATACGGTGGAGGTTTCTTGTTGCCTTTTTCACCCACCATAACTTAAAACGTATATATGTCAACTCTTCCAGCCAGAGCATTACTGGCCAGTAATGCCCTGTTCTTCTGGGATTATTACTTAAATATATGGCCTTTACTGTTCCCTTCAATACTTTCAGAGCTAGAGAGCATGTCTCATAAAAACAACACATGTTATGCATTTCCGAGTCCCTTCCTGCCAGCGAGCTGCAATGTGCTGCAATGTGCTGCATGGGTTACACTGGCACTGAAGGGGTCGAGTGGCACTTTGCCAGCAGCCTCTATTTCATATGCAAAAGCCCACTGCAAAAGTAAACTTGCTACAAAACTGGTTTGCTAAGCAAAACCTGGAATAATGAAGGGCCCTTGAAATAACCGAGCTTCAATCAAGTGCTTTCCCCGTTCCTAAGGCTGCGCAGGAACTCATTGCATCATCCTTTCACTTCCCCAGAAACAACCCAAGCCCCCGGCCCCTTTTTGGTGGCACTCACAGCTCCAGAATGAGAATGACGTCCGTTTTGTTCTCGTACACCTCGTGCAGCGTGATCACGTTGGGGTGCAGGATCTCTTTCAGTATGCTGACCTCCCTCTCGATATCCTCCCGGGTCACTCCGCGCCGGCTGGATTTGGTCCTCCTCTTCTTGATGAATTTCGCCGCGTACTGCAGCCCCGTGCTCTTCTCTTGGCATTTTTTCACCACCGCAAACTGCCCACTGGAGAGGAAAGAAAAAAAACGCACACAGTCAACGATTACATAAACCTGACAGAAAGGAGGAAGCCAGAGCAGAATCTGGGCACATTTTCTTATCTTGCCTTGTGCCAGTCACGCAGTGAATTGTGATGTTCAATAGCAGTTTATTTTATTTTTTGCTGTCAAAATAATACTTTTTAGACCCGTACATAAATAAGAGGGTTCTCATCCCTGCTTTGTATCTTTAGTGAGATGAGCCTCCAATGGAAATAGTGAATGTTGCAGTGTTTTTAGTGAGCAGTATTTTGGGGACCGCTTTAGGACAGTAGGGGTAATTACAGTGTATCCTAAGCGGTATGAAAACATTGCCACGGTGAGTCCTTTCAGTTTCCAGTAACTAACATATGTTGTTCAGTGGACATTCACCTACGGTCGTAATCCTAAACATTTGGAAGTTTTAAAAGTCTATAACTTTCACGGCGGAAGTTTGTAGACGATGGACAAAAAAAATGTACACCCAGAGAATCAAAACTGCTGAAAAATTGTTTTAGCAACACTTGTGTTGGCAAATTAAGTCGTGAGAAAGGTTCACGGAAAGATGCGTCAAATGAAGACAGATTGCGATTGCGCTGTTCATTTATGCCTACTGACAGGTAATGAAAAGCATGTTTTCCTTTGCGATCAATTAGCTGAAGGTGAATACAGACTCTGGCTCCAGCTCTCTGTTAACTCATGCCAAGTTTATAACGCTATGGACCGCACAGAGCCCTGATAGTAAAGCTCCAGACTATTAATCAGGAGGCCTGGAATGAGCAGTATTTCTAGTCTAAGCGACCTTGGGTAAATCACATCTCCTTCTCAAAGTTACAATGTAAAGTTCTCAGATGCAGAAACCTAAACATTGCATACTGCTGTACAAACTTCCAGCACGTACGGTATAGACCTACAGTACAACAAATGTATATTCTTGATGTGAAAATATTATGACCTATATTTCATGTGCAGTGCTTTAGACCCTCCTTTTTTTCCCCAACACATCAAACTGCCAATTTTACAAACGTGGCTCAGAGAGCAAGCTCCTGACAAAATGTCAAAATCATTTGCACTTGCACTATACTGTGTGTCGGCCAGAAAGGAAGACTCCGGAAAAGAGCCTTCCAAGGAGCTTTTAACCGCCCCAAGCGTGTGTGGAGCACTGGTAAACTGGTCCTTAGAACATAGGGAGGCTGCATTTCTCCTTTACTGTTGTTGTTCAGTGCCAAAATGACAGAGATCTACGGGTTCTGGACCAGACAAAGATATTCCAATATAGAACCCACAAAATCCCATGATGGGGTTAAACATTTTTGATAAGTCTTTCTCATTAAAAAAGAATTGGGGGGGAGGGTGGGGGGGGCAGTCAAACATTAAAAACTTTCAGATCAGGGACTTTGATGAAGGGGGATAATTGCTTGGCTTTTTGGCCTTCAACCCAATATTTGAAAATAATCATGCTTTTAAAATATATTTTTTTCCAGTGCTGGAGAAGAGTTCTAGTTCCGTTCACTTGAATGGAGCTGAATTTTACCCAGCACAGGGAAAACGACTTCACAGCACAGGGTGAAATGGGGTTTATCCCCTCAAGCTTCGATATCACACCCCGATACGGCGTTGACTGACATTGATTAGCATGGTAAGGTAATAGCAGATCGGGTGCGATATCCCGCACCGGAGCTTGATGAATCTGATCGTACGTGGAAAGGTGAGGATGTGACGTAATAAGTAATATAACAAACAAAAGGCAGGACCTAAGGGGACTAAAATAAAATTCTAAATCTCAATTTATATTGTATATATTTTATTTCCAAAATGAGTTGATTTTAGTGCTAAATTGCCATACATATTTAATAGAATAAGGAGTAAGATTCCATTACATTATTCGAGGCCACTAAGGTAGCAATCCACAGCAATCACCTTTTTTGTTGCCTATTTATTTTATATTTACTTTAAGAGACCCCTGCCTGTCCTTTCCATGGGTTGTTTTTATGCTTTGTTCATGAGATATGAGAAATGTAAATATTAGCTGTCCGGGAGATCAAAATGGATGTCTCCCCAGAGCCTAGTGCTGTCTGAGATCACCATGGTAACTTCAGAGGCTAGATATCAGGAAACAATATTTAATGCCAAAAAATACATGCGAAAAAGCAGGAAATGCTCAAGAGGCGAGTTAAACTCACATTGGCTTCTGGGAGGGAGGGGTGAAGGAGGGGAGAATTGCAGCTTCAAATTCATTGAATAAGGCTGCGTCCCCGCTGACGCCGAGCGTGCGGTGATTGCCACTTTTACATACATACTGTATGTCTATATGTGGAAGTCCCCGCTCATGCGGTGCGGGCACGCACGCTCACCCAAGCTTGACGCTTGAGTTAACGAAAAAAATTGACGTTCAAGCGCCATCAACTTGCCCACAACGCCATCCCCCCCCCCCGCGCTTGCGAAATAGGCAGGACACCCGGCGCTCATACTTAGAGAGTTGGTGATGTCACCGCTCTCAAGCATGAGCGCAGTCAGCGCCAGCGGGGACGCAGCCTTAGACTGTCCTGAGATTTAGACCAAGCGAGACTGACTAGAGGGCACTGCTTAACCTATTGTTATGAAGAGGGAAACCTATGCTACTACTTGGCTCAAGTACAGAAAGTGGCATCAATGACAAGGTGGCCCAAAGTCTATTTCAGAGCAGGGTGTTGCCGGCGATTTTAGCAGTGAAGAAGTTAAGACAGACCGCTGTGACCCATTTCCTTACAGTTAGCAAAGCAGAAGTTACCTTCTAAAAAAAAACTTCCTTATTTTATCAACCCCAGTTTGAATGTAATGGAGGTTAATGTGACTTGGTTTTGTTACGACAGTCCCTCCTAGGATGTTGTTGAAATAAGCAATGTGGCATGTTTAATAAATGAAATTACACCCTGTTTTTTTTTTTGTCTGGTCAAGTATTTTTACGATTTCACCGGCAAGAAAATACCTTGGGTTTTTCTTCCCAGTCTTTATCTAATCTGGTTTGGTGATCAGCATGTTTGTCAGTTCTCCAAGCTCTGCTCTTTGTTTGCAAAGTCATAATGAGCCATCAGTATTCACACACAAACCTAAGCAGCTGAATGCAGTGTTCCTCACAAGAGGCACACCGCATGTTCAGCTGCCACCAGATACAAGGAAGGGCGATTCAATCTTTCTAAGAAACACAGTTACAACGTTTAACATTTTCAGTGACGGGTGTACGGCGGCACCAGAGGGCCCCCGGAACCCCATCCCGTGATTGCTTGATTACGTGACATGGCTAGTTGTCGGATACAGGGAAGAGGAGGGAGCTCTGCTTCTATTTCATTCAGGGTGGCTGGCCACTGTCTGAGCCGTTAGCCTGGAAAACCAGCCTTTGCCCATGATGTACCTGGTACATCATAAGGGCCCTTGGTTTGCCAGGGCCCCCGTGACCTACTGAACACTGGAAAGGTTATTAAAATAAATAAATTAAAAAAAAAAAAAAAGCGTTTGACATGCTTCTTCTGACTTCCCCTTCAAGTATGCACAGTGCCAGGACAGACTCCGTTCCTTAAAAGCAGCTATATAAATTGATGTGAAAAAGTAGATAAAGATAGATCATAATCGTTATATTGTTTACCAAGCTCTCTTCCTGTATATACAGAAGAGCACATCCCCTACGCTTATACAATTGACCCCATAGTTGCCAGCAATGCATTGCAAAGGTGTTAAAATGAGAATGCATTAAAAGCAAACTACACACAGCAGCCATATTGGCCGACGTGTAAAACCTTGCATCCGTGAGATACAGGCTTGGGAGGAGGAAGTTCTCTTTATCTTCTATTGAACCTGCATTACTAAGAAAGAACGTTTCTCCCAGAGAGTTTACAAAAAAAAAAAGCAGTGCACCTTGCAGGAAACGTTAGAAAGGAGGGTCCCTAAATTGGCCAGTTTGCTAAATGCAACAGCTGGCCTGTTTCTAAATGACATACGTTGCATTTTGTCTTTATCCGGATCTATTTTACATGCATTCTACTCTCTGGGATGTCAACATGTACTTGTTAATAATTAATGGTCCTACAAGCTACTGCTACTGCTGATTTATTCATGAGCTGTAGCTTGTGTGTTCACCTGGACTCTGATCAAAACTGCCAACTTGCTACAGTCTTATTTCTGAGTGAAAAGGTAAATAGGGGATTACAGAAATGCCACCATTACCATTTAATCCCGGTTTTTCAGAAGATGATGATTTTTACACAGTAGAATTTATTCTGATAAAAGCAACGATTTCATCTCAACTGCTCCGCACTGACCTCATACATACGCACCTAATTTCACAAACCCGTGATACATTCATGTAAAGAAGATATACTTATCCAATGACCTTTCATCATACCACACTTTTATAAGCAGACACACAAAAAAATGCGTAGTGTATTTTCCTTTCTCCTTTAGGAATGACCATACAAAGTCTCAAATATTTCACGTGCACCAGCTGCCTGCCTCCCCCCCCCCCCCAAAAAAAGAAGGTCTCTAGCTGACATGACTACAATAATTCCCTCCTTTGGTCAGTGTACATATTGCAGAACCACCCGTTGCCCGTCTCTTCTGCAGCTAAAGTGCGAGCAGTCCAACACAAGAAGTAACAACACAAAGCTACAATCCAGCTAGGAGTTTCTAGCTCACATAAACCAATTTGTTTCACAGTGAAGGATCAAGTCCCACAATAAGTGTAGATGATAGGCTTGCGCTGGAACAAATACTCGGGTAATAACAGTGATTTGCTGGGTGATCCTCTAAGTCCTATTGAATTGCTGTTGAATCATTACTCTGGGATGGATCTTTTCAGTGAACTTGGCAAGGTGCCCTGACTTTACTGCTTCCTGCATTCAAACCTGCTACCAGTCAGGTTTTCTGTTACTAGCCACAAGTAAATCTGTTTGCTTGTCAGGTCAAGCGATTAACGGTCTTTGTTGCATCTAAAAGACGGCCCTAGCCCTGCTGTTTAACAATATGTAGCGCGCCTGTACGGCAGAGAGTACACAAACATTACACTGCACACACATTTTGACAGGTGCTCGAATGCCTCTTAAAGGAGAATATTAGGTTTTCAAAACCAACTTTGTTTTCAACAAAATATAAATCTCTATATACACTTCCTGTCGCGTAATATTTTAACCTTCTTGCTGTCAGTGGCTAGCAGCACACTACCATTAGAAGCAGAAACAGTTCTGTAGAGCAGTGTTTCCCAACTCCAGTCCTCAGGGAAGCCCAACAGGTCAGGTCTTGAGGATATCCCTGCTCCAGCACAGGTGGCTCAGTCAAAATGACTGAGCCTCTGATTGAGCCACCTGTGCTGGAGCAGGGATATCCTGAAGACCTGACCTGTAGGGGGTTCCCTCAGGACTGGAGTCGGGAAACACTGCTCTAGAGCATTGGCATAATAATCAAAGTAAAGTTTGAATATGGACTCTTGCCCAATCGTGCACTGTAATAATAATATTTTTTATTTCGATCGTTATTTCATGAGGGATAAGCGGGCTAGGTGGCACTAAAAGGTGAGTAGTGTATTGAAGTATTTACAGCAGTGGTTCTAAACTTTTTTTTACATTGTGCACCCCCTGCTAGAGGAGATTTGTTCTGCGAACCCCTAATTATTGCCAACTCAGACTATTGCTAACAAAACTGTTTGACCGATCCCAGGCAGTATATAGTGTTCTGTGCATGTGGGAGATAGACACACACACACACACACACACACACACACACACTTAAGGTTCCAGACTGCACCTCGGTGAGTACAGACAGCATGGCTGCTATGGCTTCCAAAGTCCTGCCCCACAATGCCTTGCCACTGTGCATGCAAAGTATTACAAGCATACCCCGCATTAACGTACGCAATGGGTCCAGAGCATGTATGTAAAGCGAAAATGTACTTAAAGTGAAGCACTACCTTTTTTCCACTTATCGATGCTTCAGTACAGGTAGGGAGCCGGTATTGATGTTCAGGACGTGCTGACAGCTGCATGCACGAGCTGCCGTTTGCCTATTGGGCGAGGGGAATCAGCGCGTCACTACTACGGTGGTCTGTAGGGCAGAATAAGTGTCCGTACTCGCAAAGCGAGCGTACAGCACAGGGGGTATGGTGCTATTGAAAATATGTCCTTACTCGCGAGTGTACTTAAAGTGAGTGTCCTTAAACCGGGGTATGCCTGTATAGAGAGTGACTTTTGCAGCTCCTGCTGTAATTGACAGCTATTCCACCCACACTGAAGTGCGGTTTGGGGCCTTACTAAGTGTGCAGTCCCCTCACGGGCTCTGGAACCCCACTATACTGCCTGGGATACACCATTGCATATTTGTTTTTGTGAACTTCTTGGAGACACCTCACAAACTCCTAGGTGTACACAAACTCCCTGTAGGGAATCACCGATTTACAGTATGGTGTTCATGGGGCTTCAATGATATATTGTCTGTTCTTCAAGCAGTTTTACCTTTTGAAATAATTACATAATTATTCAGTTCTACCTTCTCATAAAAAATAGCATTGTTACCTTTTGAATAATATCCCATGCAAATGAAGACATTTAAAAAAAAAAAAACATTTTCACTTTTCAATATAATCTTTAAAACACTGGTATTAAAAAAAAAAACAATAGTCCAAAACAATAATTAATAATGAAACATTCACTGAAAAAAAATCAAAAATAAGGGCACATTTACTAATGCATGCACCATTTTAAAGAAACAGTGCATTTAAGGCTATTGTCCCTCATCGTTCAGACTTGGTTGGGGTATTATATGACACATGCACCGTAATATTAGTAATCGCACCCATTACCCTCTCCCCCAGGATTACAGGATGGAAACTGGTTCCCGAGATACTGGTTACAAGAAAAACACATTCCATGCTGGACAACTACATTCCAGATTTATCCATTCTAATCAACAGTTCTTTGCCACATAGCAAATTCTCATTATTTTTCTGCACTAAAAGCAGCACATTCATCTTTTTCAATTATGAAGCAAAGATCTTTTGGAAATGCAAAAAACAAACTAACAAAAAAAAAAAACACACTTATGCCTTTTTAAGCACAGGTACTGTAATTCATGTTTGTATTTTCTTGTACTAATGCGATCTGGGAATATCAGTATCATTTTGCTTTAATTACTATTTTTTTTTCTACCCGTAAACGATGGTGACAATTTCAGAGAAATCATACAGCTATGCTGCTACACAGCGAGTGAGCCGTCACTTAGACATTCGTATGGAAAACACTTGCCTCAAACGATTTTAGTAGGACATCAAGTGTTACAGGGTGTTCTCTCATATACGCGGCAGCTGGAAGTTCTTATTCTCTTTACAAATTAATAAATAAAACCTCACTAATAACACAGTACTGTACTGTTGCTATTTAAAAAAAATAAAAAAATAATAGTTCACAGTGGGAGTGCAAATCTGGGCCATTAGTGCTGTGGCAACTTTGCACTAAAGCTATGCAACCTATTGCCATTTTTATGTATTTTTTTTTACTCTTAAAAATGTAACGATAAAAAGCAAAACCAGGAGACCACAGAATCTCCCAAAAGATCCCTAGTAGTTGCACTCTATGGCTGCTGAAATAGAGGGGGTTAAATACTCCCCGACACAATGTCTAATTGGCTTATAAGGGTACACAAAGTGACTGCTACTAGCACTGTGGGAGGACAGTTACCACTAATAACCTTAATAGGTCAAAAACAATAAAGTTTTATTAGCAAAAACAACGGCGCAAAACTCATAATAAAACCAGTTAAAAAATGGGTGGTAAAGTAACCTTAATAGTTCCGTATATGGGTGAATCACTAAAGAGGTAGGTATATAGTACCTGTTCTGTTGGGTTCCAACTAACCCCTTAGATGCTGAATACCCCAAAATAGGTTTGTATGCGGATACAGAAATGAATTAAGGGTCATTAACACAACCTCTCTCCAAGTGTACAAGTGAAAGGTTTCTGTGTATAATGGGTGCAGAGGCATTTACTCAATGGGATAGAGAATGTACAGTGCTGTTAGTGAAACATACTGCAATATGCAGGAAAATCTCCCCACAGCCTCAGTGTCACTGTGGATCCAGCTACTATGGCATGTATCTCAAATTCAGCTAGAGAAATACAATCTAGATCTTCTGGGAGATTCTGTGCTCTCCTGGTAAGATCTTCTCGGAGATTCTGTGGTCTCCTGGTAGGATCTTTTGGGAGATTCTGTGGTCTCCTGGTAGGATCTTTTGGGATATTCTGTGGTCTCCTGGTAGGATCTTTTTGGAGATTCTGTCCTTTTAAGATCTTTTTGGAGATTCTGTGGTCTCCTTTTAAGATCTTTTGGGAGATTCTGTGGTCTCCTGGTAGGATCTTTTGGGAGATTCTGTGGTCGCCTGGTAGGATCTTTTGGGAGATTCTGTGGTCGCCTGGTAGGATCTTTTGGGAGATTCTGTGGTCTCCTGGTAGGATCTTTTGGGAGATCCTGTGGTCGCCTGGTTTTGTGTTTATGTGTAACACCATTCCTATGCACCGGCTGTGCTCTGATTGATTATTTAATATATTACTGAAATTGGTGAGCGGACAACCACAAGTTAAGTTATACGATGAAAAGCACGACAGGTCTGTCAAACTCTTTATATGGTGAAAGACAGTCCCTTCCATGTTCAGTAGGGCAATGATTATCTTCTTAAGGAAGCTAATAGCAACTGGATCTGACTGCAAGAATTCTAGGATTATTGGGCTACAAGGTTCAACTTAACATACCCAATTAAACTATGACAAAGTCTTTAAGCAGCTTAAGCTTACTCCTTAAAAAGCACTTAACTTCATGTTAGACTTCAGTCTTTGTACTGCAGTTAATTATAGGTGTTTTACAAGTGAGGTTAATGTTAATGAAAGTAACAGATGAATTAAAGTATTTTAATATCTTCACCCTGAAAGTGTTAAGTAACACAATTTTCACAGATGCTTCATTACACTATCAGGGGTGCGCAAACTTCTGGTGCTGAGCACCCCTGCCTGGTCTCCCTTAGTGTTCGCGCCCCCCCCCCTTACCTGTGTGCCGGCTTCAAATGACGCTGCGGGGTCATGTGACGCCACCCCGCAGGGTCATGTGACGCTGTATTGCCGTGGGGTCATGTGATGTCACGGCTGAATCACGGCAAGTGAGTTACAGAGGCCTCTCACGGTGTCCCGGCATTTAATTTAAATGCCTGGGGGAAGAGCGCGGGGCCTCTGCAAACACCGCGCCCCCCCAAAAAAAATCTCACACCCCCCGTTTCCACACCCCTGCACTGCAGTATATACTGCACTGCTAGATCAGTAAGTATTACACGTTTTAGAATGATCTTAACGATGAAGGATTTATGTGACTATCAGCATGTGATTCACAATATAAAACTAATAGACAGCTGATTCTCTTCCTCGGGATACAGTGGTGATTAATATAAGTGATCCATAGACCAGGGGTGCGCGAAGTGGGGGGCGCAAGTTTTTTTTGGGGGGGGGGGGGGGTCTGCGGTTAGAGGCTCCGCGCTCTTCCCCAAGGCATTTAAATGAAATGCCGGGGGAGGCACGAGGCCTCTGTAAACCTCTTTTACCTGGTCTGAGCTGCCTCTTCGGAGACGCGTCAAATGACGACGCGGGGTCAAATGGCAACGTGTTGCCATGCCAATGCGCCATCATATGACGCTGCAAAGCTCCAAGCCAGAAAGGGAAGGGGGACGCGAGCAGGGGTGAGCCGACAAGGGTGACGCAGACAGGAAAGTTTGCACACCCCTGCCATAGACAACCGTTTGTTTTTGGATTTGTTTGGCTTTCTGTTTTTATCTACCTGGATATGGCTAGTTGGAAATGGATTTATTAAAAGAAATGGCAGACATTGTGTGCAATGTACTGCCGCAGTCCAACCTTCCAGCACCACGACCGTGAGATGGCTTTTTATGTAGCAATGATTTGGTCGTCACACAGCCTCTCTGATCAGAAACAAAAGAGGAAGTCCTCCTTTTCTGCTCCAATGGCACTGGGAACTGTAACACGATCTCTTGTGAAAATGAACACGTGAGGATATTTACTGCATATCCACAAAGATCCGAAAAGTGGCCAATAGTGGCACCAAAATCGGCCAGTGCGTATCAGGTAAGGATAATATAACCTGGTATGTAATTGATGTAAATTAGCCAGTTATTAAGCTCTATATAAACATGGTGCCATCCATAATAGCTGGACAAACACACCAGTTAAAGATCAAGTAGATTCTAAGCTCTTTGGAGCAGGGACTCATTTTCCTAAATGTTACTTTTATGTCTGAAGCGCTTCTCCCCTTTATGTGTTATTTGTATTATTTGTTATTTATATTATTGTCACGTGTACTACTGCTGTGAAGCGCTATGTACATTAATGGCGCTATATAAAGACAAAGGGCACTGCGGATTTGAGCAAAATAAACTCATTTATTGAGCCAACACGACGTTTCGACCTAAGTGGTCTTTTTCAAGTGACAATGGCATTGTCACTTGAAAAAGACCACTTAGGTCGAAACGTCGTGTTGGCTCAATAAATGAGTTTATTTTGCTCAAATCCGCAGTGCCCTTTGTTCCTTCATTCATCTGTCTTGGACTGATTGCAGGCTTTCGTGCAAACACTGGAGCACCGGTAATTGTATGTTTTTTCTATTTTTGAGGTGTGCAGCATCACTTTATTTGTTCTGGGCTATATAAAGACATACATATATATCCAAAAAGATCGTAAAGGTTGACATTTTTCTGTGTTTTTAAAAAAAAATCTTGTTTTTTTTTCCCCCACCAAAATATTTGTTGCAATAAGAAAAGAAAACTGAAGCTTATGTTAGATCAGAGGTGGGCATCCTATTTTTCAATGTAGCCACAGGTGTGGCGAATGAGAAGTGAAAATCGCCACACCATGTAAAAATTGAGAAATTAGGTAGCTCAATCGAACATTTAAACAACACACACTGTTCGTCTGCTTCCCTCACCTCAGCACTATCACCTGCTTCTTCACTCACCTCAGCACAATCACATGCTGCCGCGTCACTCACCTCAGCACTATCACCTGCTGCTTCCCTCACCTCAGCACTATCACCTGCTTCTTCACTCACCTCAGCACTATCACCTGCTTCTTCACTCACCTCAGCACTATCACATGCTGCCGCGTCACTCACCTCAGCACTATCACCTGCTGCTTCCCTCACCTCAGCACTATCACCTGCTTCTTCACTCACCTCAGCACTATCACATGCTGCCACGTCACTCACCTCAGCACTATCACCTGCTGCTTCCCTCACCTCAGCACTATCACCTGCTGCTGGTTCACTTCGTTGACTCATTCAGAAAGCAGAAACCAGCACACGCAGCCAGGAAAAAGTTTATTTTACTGTGGGAGCTGACAAACTCAAATTCGCCACACTTTCACGGCCAATTCGCCATTTGTGGCGATTGGAGACAGTGTTGCCCACCTCGGTGTTTGATTATGATTATTGCATCACTATCAAATTTAGTCATAATTCATAAAAAATTAATTATTTAGGATTTAATGGGTGGGCTTGAAAAGGAAGAGAGCCTCTCAGATCATGCTACAGATCTCCCCACTTTTCCAGTTAACATACAGTCCTCAATCTTGACCTCTGTCCCAACTGGAAACCACATAATAGTTGCCTTATATAAACAATACTTCTTTATTAAAATACATTTTGCACAACTTCTCATATTGCTAAACTATTCCATTGACATTTCAGCAGCACTGGAGTTAAGTGTGGAGCATTAGCCAAATAAAACGTTCCTTTCAGAAAGACATATGGGACAGTCCAGATAAATATAATGCAAACCCACAATACTGAATAGAGAAGTGCATTTTACACCATTTTGCATTGACCAATAGATAGCGTGTTAATTGTGTGTACAAATAACAGGAAGCAAATGTTAACCAAACCATTGACAAAGCACTGATCCGTAGCACAAAATGCAAATGGCATCATACGGTTCCTAGTGGTGTTATTTGGCTCATGCTTACTACATTACTCTAGCGTTGCTGAAATGGCAATACAATTTAACTTTTTATCCATGTGATAAGATGTGCAAACCCTCTTTTAATTAAAAAAAACCAAGCAAGTATTGTTTTCATGTGATTTCATGTTTGTGAGGAGCAGTGGTGCAGACGCTGGACTGTGTCTCCTTTTGGCTAGATGTTAAACATACCAACTGACAGAAAGTCCCTTTCAATGCATACTCATGTTTCAGATACTTGGTAACCAGGTCACAGTGATTGAAACAGCTACTGTGCATTCATCATTTACAAAGCAACGAAGAACCAGAACCCACCCCCCCCCCCCCCCAAAAAAAAACATTTTCATAGAAACTTTTTAGAACTGGGTCAACATTTCATGAGACACAAGGTTGAAGAGACTGAAAGCCAAGAGGTTGTGTAAAGACTGCAATTCTTTATCTCGTGTTCCTTTATTGGTGCCTTCACTCTTGGGTCAGAACACAGATAAAAACAGATTACAGTTATAGCGCGAGTTCAACAGTAGATTCCATTCCTAGCTTTGCCGGATTGTATTTTTTATGACTCACTGTAAAATGCTTGTCACACACAAGTGGAGGAATGTATTAAAACACATTGTTGTTCCAGTTGGGCCTGTTCCCATCACGATCTGAAACTTGGTAAGAGTATCACTTCCTGTATCTTTGAGCTGAGCAGGATGTTCAAATGACGATGGAAGGCCAAGCAGGTCATGGGCAGGAAATTCACGAGGCCGGAGCAGTAGACATTTGTACATCATGTTTAGCCGTTTGGTTAATGTGGTGCCGAGATGCTTCTAATAATATTGATCCAGAGCAAGAAACAAAACAGTACAATACAGTATTTGCCAATTATGTTTTATGTGTAAAAAAAAAAGCAAGAAATAGCTTCTATACTCCAGTAAATGGCAGTCACCTGTCTCCCTGGATCAATACATTGCCTAGGTTTTATTCTTGTCCGCTCGTTCACATTTTCCCTGCCTTCACTGTGAAGAATTAGATCTATGCTACTGATTAAAAGGAACCGATTTCATTTTGAAAGTACCGAAGCATCTACAATCAAACATGGCTAGATATTGAATTCCAATATCCTTTGTACAGCTTTGGATATACTTTAGTTATAATTTCATAGGCCATATCCTACTTTAAAGGAGTTCACGAAACCAATGACCGTTACATGGAAAAGTTTTGTTTGAAAAAAAAAAAAAAAAAAACGTACATACACATGTTTAAATAAATGCATAGTATGTGAATACAGAGTCCCTGTCCTTACCAATGCCTTTTGTCAGATTTCATAGTAGACAAAGGAAAACATACATTTTTTCTTAACTGTTTAAATCAGGCGTCTCAAATGCAAGGGCCACCAACAGGCCGGCTTTTATGGCACAGGTGGCCGAATCAGTGGCTCAGTCTTCGATTGAGACACCTGTGCTGAACTAGGGATATCCGTAAAATATGGCGTTTTGGTGGCCCCTTGAGGACAGAGTTTCAGAACCATGGTTTAAAAGGACAGTCCCTTCTTCCATCAAAACGAGCCCATTATAATGACATGCCGCATATTGGTAATTAATTCAGATTTTTGTAAGATTTCTTGTAAACCATCATTTAAATGTTAAGAAATAGAATATAGGTCAAGTAGTATTTAATAACGTAATTTTCACACTGGTTGTAATGCACGTTGATGGACCATGGTCTTTATAAATGAAATTGTAGTGTACAGGGCTGTTAAAAACTCACTCGTCTCTCCTACATTTAAACAGTCTTAATGAACTATACCTCAATGGAAACATTCTCACTTCATGCTTGATTGTATTTTAATTACTGTGTATTTCTATAGTTGCTTTTATTTTACCCAAGTCGTGTACTTAAATGATAAAATAGTTATGAGCAAAATTGTAATTTTAGAAAAACTGCTTTATGACGCTCTTCAAATCCGTTAAAATTGTTGCCGTATTCTATGTTACAATGTATATTTTGACTTTTTTGTTTTTTTGTGCTTTTCGTCCAGAAAAGTAAAAAAAACAAAAAAAAACAATAAAACCTTAACATATTGGAGAATGTTACATGGCTTAGTGCTTTCATTTTATTGCGCTGTACTCACAGTATATGCTGGCAAGTAAGACTGTACCTTTGAGGGAATAACCTTTCAATAGCACTCTTTGCTTTGAACTATTGTTTGTAGCAGCTTCCCTATCTCTTTGGGTTATTTGATACACTGACAGTTGCTTAACTGGTATTTTTACTTTTAGTCGTGAAAAAATTACTTCCCAAGAAATTCCTTCCTCTGTTATTATACTTCCCCCTGCTTCCCATCAAATCCCCCTCTCTGTTATTATACCTCTCCCTTCTTTCTAAACATGCAACTCAAACTAGTCTTGGTCTCCATTTTTTGTTGTTGTTGAAAGGAGCATCTTCCCCCGGCCCCATTTTCCCTATTTCCCTACATGGGTGGGAAGAAGAGGGTCTCCAGACCTTAACCGAGTTAATTTCAGCTCCGGGAACCTCCTGGTCTCCGAGATACTTAATGGGGAAGGTGGCACCGGTAGCACCCCCTTCTGGACGAAACCGCGTTTAAACCTCCCCCTTGTTATGTGGGCCAATAGGAAGCCGCAACATCACCCGTCGCGGCTTCCTATTGGTCCTCGTGACATGGGGATTTAAATACCAGGAAGTAACTGGCTGCATGTTTCCCTCTATCTCAAACAGGTTACCAGCGCTGAAAGGTACGCAGTTCAGCTCCGGGGACCCCTGCTTCCCACCTACAGTATGTAAAAGTACTCCTTTAAAGAAAAGATCGCGGTGAATGAATAAAGTCTGTATACTCAAAACGAAGGCAATTTAAACGCCGACTGTGAATAGTGAATATATTAAAATATACAAGGAAATAATTCTGAATTGATCTCCATTCGAACCATTATAGTTACTGGCTTTTTTTTACGAAGTAGCAGCTTCCACAAAAACCTGAATATAACAAACAACATACATAACTTCGACAGCAGAGGTCAAATTCACTTCTATTCCCATTCCTGTTCAATGATTACCTTTTTAGTAATGATACAATTAGCTATTCTCAGTGTTTGTACACATTTGATCTGCCCTTGAAGCTTTACTACTACCAACCAACTAACAGAATGACTAATAAAGACAAATAAAATAAAAAGGGAGTGCTGATTTAGAAAAGGTTCCAAAATAAAAGAAAAGGCTGCAATACGTCTATACATTGTAAAATAAAATATTAAAACAGGGAAATCTTGCCAGGAGCAGAAAGTGCAGTGTCAAGTGGTGCAAATTAGGGTTGTTGCCGATTGTGTGGTGCAATTAGTAATACTTTATTAAAAATTCAAACCGTTTTTTTTTTTTTTAATAATTTCTACAAAATCTGATTCTTGCTTTTATCTGATTTCTATATCTAATTATTTTGTAACTTATCTTCACGGACCTTCCCACCTTAGTATTGAGTAACATTAAAGAACTGTACGGATAGTAGACAAAATAAAGCGTATAGTGAAGATCTAGTATCCTAGTTTTACAGCAGATGTGTTTTCAGAACGGACAATCTAAAATTCTCATGATTTTTACTATACAGTCAGACACTGAACAGACTAAAAACTATTGTCTAGTCGTTTCTTGTATTGAACCAGTGAAGTACCACTGTGGCTCTGGGTTATAAAATAAGCTCTATGTTTTCATTGCTTATTTTCTGATAGTCCACCCAAGGTCCCAGTGAATAATAATGGCACAAATAATTGCAAAATTGAATACAACCCCTAGACCAGGTGCAGCCTTCACACAGCGGTCCCCATTCCGTTTTGGGTAGGATAGTAGCAAATAGTGAAGCCCAAACCAAGGGGGCAGGGAAATACACCCACAAACTCCAAGTAAAAAAACATGTTCGAGTGTCACATGGGCATACTCACACCCCACTATGGAGACAGGTTCCCTCTGATCAGCATGCACGTCATAACTCCACCGCTTCCGTGTTTGGGAGTCCCAAGATGTCCACCAGAGCTGTGGACGACGCCCTCTGAGCGTCAAATTTAGCAATTTCCCCAAATTACCCCAGAGTGGGTTGTGAGTGAGCCCGTATGACACTCAAAGCGCGATTTTATAGGGAGCTTGTGAGTGTATTTTCATCCCCCCCTTCTTATTTTGTATATTTGTTGAGTAAAACTTAGTTTGTGCTATGTCTTGCAATTTTAATTTTCCCTAATGAGCTGTACATTTGGAAGAGGATTGAGACATATAGCTGATCAATTGCTGATCACTAAAGCGCTCATATAGCCTGGCGAGCTTGTGCTTCACTATATGCTACGAAGTGTTACACGAGACAATCTGCCAAACCCTATGTTTAATTTAAGTTAATGATGGAACATGAAGAGCCATTCAACGTGGAGCTGCCAGAAGTATATGCATAACAAATGCAGCACTCCGGGTGACACTTTAATGATCATTTTTTTATATAGGTTTGAAGCAGGGGGTCTCTGGTTTGAACCACATTGATTTCAGCTCTGGGGACCCCTGCTTCCTTAGATACTTCGAAAGGGGATGCCGGCACCAACCCAGGCGGGGCTACCAATATGGCAGTCAATAGGAAGCTGTGATCATCCCTTGAGGTTTCCCATTGGCCCACATGACGCGGGAGCTTTAAACTGCGCAGATACCGGCAGCTGTAAATTAGCGCGGTTCAGCTTCTAAGCCCACCTTACTTCAAACCTAAAAAGCTCTAATGTAGTATCACCAGGAGGGCCTCTAGGTGGCCTTAGGCTGCGGCCACGCTGCCGCTGAGCTCGCTGATGCTTCAGAGCGGTGACGTCACCAACTCTCCAAGCATGAGCGCTCGCATGTCTTGCAATCATTCTAGAGCAGGAGCTCCACTCTCTCCCCCCTTCCACCTCTCTCCGCTCAGCCCCCCCTTCCACCTCTCTCCGCTTTCCCCCCCTTCCACCTCTCTCCGCTTTCCGCCCCTTCCACCTCTCTCCGCTTTCCTTCACTTCCACCTCTCTCCGCCCCTTCCACCTCTCTCCGCTTTCCCCCCCTTCCACCTCTCTCCGCTTTCCCCCCCCCTTCCACCTCTATCCGCTCCCCCCTCCACCTCTATCCGCTCTCCCCCCCTCCACGTCTCTCCGCTCTTCCCCCCCCCCCCCTCCACCTCTCTCCCCCCCTCCACCTCTCTCCCCCCCCCCCTCCACCTCTCTGCCTAAACTGCTTCTCTCTCCCCATTGGTCAGAGCAGGATCATGTGACCCTAAGCTGCGTGAGCGGGGACGTGAAGATACAGATTGCAAGAAGTAAACTCGGCAAGCGCTGCGCGCTCAGCGCCAGCGTGGACGTAGCATTATACCCAATAGATTATGGACCCGGTTTGTGCCAGAACTATTTCTTGCAGCTATTTGTCTAAACACATTTCGTAACACCACTAGAAAAAAAAAAGGCCTAAAGACTTCAGAGAGTCATACAATATCATCCTAGTCAGACGGCATACAGTTGCTTTTTTAATCATGTGTACAATAAATGTCAATAAAAAGGTTCAGCGGACTGCAATTACTGGAAAGGCCGGCCTGCTTGGATTTGCCGATTGTGCTTCTGCCCTCACAGACTAACATTCTGATCCCTCCTCACAGTGTTTTTAAAGTAGCAGTGAAGCACAGGATTATACTCACTCTATACAATAGTATTGTGTGTAAAATGTGTTCTTGGCTTATAACCTTTAGAAATGTCACTAAAGAGCACAGTGGCAGGCTCCTTTATCCAGCTTCTGTACCATTCCCTACTAAAGAAAGATTTTTTTTTTAACACGATAAGGCAGCGGTGCGCAAACTGGGGGGGCGGGGGGGAGGAGAATTTGCAGGGGGGCGCGGGCTGTTACAGAGGCCCCGCACCTTTCCCCCAGGTATTTCATTTATTGCGGGGGGAGGCCTCTGTAACCTAACTTACCTACTGGCAGCAGGGTCTTCGGTGATGCGTCGCCATGGCAATGCGCGTCAAATGACGCGGTGGGGTCAAGTGACGTGACCCGCAACGTCATTGGAAGCCGTGCCTTCGGGGGAGGGGGCGCGAACGCTGCGAGTCTCAGGAAGGGGGCCGCAGCTGAAAGTGTTTGCGCAGCGCGGAAAGTGTTTGCGCAGCGCGGAAAGTGTTTGCGCAGCGCGGAAAGTGTTTGCGCAGCGCGGAAAGTGTTTGCGCAGCGCGGAAAGTGTTTGCGCAGCGCTGAAAGTGTTCGCGCAGCGCTGAAAGTGTTTGCGCAGCACTGCAATAAGGCACTCAAGGAGTATAGTCTTCACATTTGCTTCAATTTTCACCCTCATTTTGCAAAAGGTCAGATTGGTTGGCAATCTGCAAAAATCTGGTAAAATGCAATATTTTTGCTAGATTACCGCAAAGTTTCATGATTTACCAGAATTTAGCGAAAATGGCAGTTTATATATAATGGGGCCTGTAAGAGACGAGTGCAGAGGTACAACGAGGGAGACAGATTGGGGAAATAAACATTGGCACTTATTTAGCCCGTAGCTTCAAAACAATACAGCTTTATGTCAGCATACCACACAAATACAACAGGTCTATCCCCCTGTAGGGGCAATCTCGCACACCCAGTCTTTATCGGAAAAGCTGGGAGGCTAGGCCGCTTACAAGCATCTGACCCAAAGTCCAAAGAGGTACCTGTAAGCAGGGACTCTTTACATCACTCTCCGGGGCTGGGTTTGGGGTTCGTGGGGTGCACCCTCTGGTGAGTTCCAGGGCCCGCTGCATCCTGGAACAGAAGGTCTGGTCCCTTGGGATCTTACTCTGGCAGCACCTACTGTGCTGTGCATTGCAAGAGAGATCCCGTGCAGTTTAAGCAGGAGGCTTTCCTACCTTTCTGATGAGCCAGGTGGAGACTAGCTAATTGTCTGTAGCTGCAATTAACCAGCTCCCTGCTGGACTCATCAGTCAAATACAGGCTTTCTATGTGAAGCCCTTTTAGACAGAGGTTAAGGTCCTGTCACAGGGCCATTTGACCTGATTTTCTTGTGTTGGAATTCAATTTACATTGACTTGCAATGCTTGGCGAAGACATTTCACAACATAACATGTAAAAAGTTGACAAAATTCACCTGGTTAGCAAGCGTCAGCAAAAAGAAATCACGGATCTCTACTCAAGAGTTAAAGGATTAGAAAAATACAATAAATATAAACTCAAACGCAGGCTACACACCATTTTTTTTTAAACGTTCTTGTAGAAAGAGGAGAGCACCTGTTTTGAGACCCTTCTAGTAATAAAATGGGATTCAAATGCTACCACATCTCCACAGCTTGTTTCATCAAATGAATGTGAAAGCTTCGCGAGACAGGGACCTCCTTCCTATTGTCTCAGTTAGGCTAGACATATATGCACTCTGTCATCATACAGCGTGCCTGTCCTCCCCACATTGTACTGAGCTGCGGAATATGTTGGCGCCACAGGATAACAACACTAACACGCGTTAACATTTTACAGCCACTTGCTCACAGGTTTAGAGGAAGAAAAACGGAGAAGGCTCCCAGAACAGCTGGATTACTGTAAAGTGGAATTTCACAGCGGTGCACTCTCACGCCCTCCTCACTGCCCCTCACAGCATGCTGAAGGGCAGCTCCGTCTTGCAGAGCAGCAGGTGCCAACAGTGAAGAGCAGCTTAGAAATGTTGACAGCCAAATTACATGGTGACAACCTTCGCAAATCTAAAGAGCATGGCAATTACAAATACTTCGTTACTGATCAGCACGGGCTCAAGAAGATGCACGTGGGAAATCAGCAGCAGACCTCATACTTATTTTGAACAAATATTATTTGGTTGTAGGGTCAAGATGTGAAGGCCACGCGATGGTGGGGTCTGTGTGTATATGAGAAATGACTGTGGAGATACACAGTCTTAGCAAGCTAAAAACCCAAACCCATTAGGACACTCTCTCAGTAACACTCCAATTGACACACACACAAATATATATAATGTGTGTCTGAGATATTGTCCTAATGCAGGGGTGCGCAAACTCTTCTCCCTGGGTCACCCTGCCTGCTCTCACCCTCTGCTTGTGTCTCCCCCCAGCTGTGGGTTTCAGCTGGTTCGCACCGGTTCATGCGAACCTGTTACTAAAATTCCACACGTTCGACGAACCGGTGCTTAATTCTCTAACCTGTGGCGGCGGGCGGCGCCTGCCAGCATGTTTCCCCTGCATATCTTCTCAAAATGGCTGCGCGGCATCAAATGGCACCACAACGGGAATGCCACGTAACCGCATCACGTGACGGCCATTTCTATGGCAACGAGATGCTACGTGACGTCACGCGGTGTTGTGTTGTCATGGCAACCCGGCGCCATGTGATGCCACGCAGCCACTTTGAGAAGATATGCCGGGAA
This sequence comes from Ascaphus truei, assembly GCF_040206685.1. Classification (NCBI taxonomy): domain Eukaryota; kingdom Metazoa; phylum Chordata; class Amphibia; order Anura; family Ascaphidae; genus Ascaphus; species Ascaphus truei. The sequence goes on along the minus strand of NC_134483.1, from coordinate 185,339,288 downwards.
AACATGCTGGAAGATGCCGCCCGCCAAGGTAAGAACCGGTTATTAAACATTTTCAATCCCACCACTGCTCCACTCCTTCCCCCCTCCCTAGGCTCTGGCGTCAAATCTGACTCCGTGGGGTCATGCGACATCATTTGCCGCCGGATTGCTGTAGCCGCCACGCCCCAAGCGCCCCCCAGTTGGCGCACCCCTGTCCTAATGTATACAATAGACAAAGAAGCCCCAATGCCCATACAATATTACAAATTATTTAGTTTATTACAATTTTTTTCCCTGTTTGTTCTTCTCATAAGTATGGGTCATTTAGTTCAATCTTTTGCCCAAAATATTTCAAGCCTGCAACCATGTCACGGTATAGACCCAATCAGCTGTGGAGGCCATATATGAATGCAGTTTAGCTTTAGGTGCGAGTGTGGTTTGGTTGTAGACTGTGTGCAAAAAGAATGGAGAAGAAAAAAGTGAGCGGGAATCTTCTTGCATACTAAATGCCCCTCACCAGGAGTCTTTACCACCTGCTGTCACCGATTGCCCCCGTCACACAGATCGTACCCCATTCACCTCGTGTTCACAATCCCATACAGTATCGCAAACACCATTCCTCAACTCAACTCATTTCCTGCAGCCCTGAAAGTGGTATTAAGCAAGACTGGGCCTGTTGAAAACACAATCCAACCCCAGCAGGGATAAACAAAGCAGGTGCAGATAAAGGCTGGCACCACACAATGCACACGTTACTCCTTTCACTGCAATCTTCTAGTGGCCCCCACACTACTTACATGTTAAACCAGGATCCTCAATCACATTGTTACATTTAAAGAGGTCAATTGCTTTTGATTATTTCTACCATTTACATGTTCCTTTCTATGTATATTTTCTTTATTCAGCACAACACCGGCCAATAAACACCATCGTATCTGTGTTACCAGTAACTACAGTATGTTATTTTCTTGTGTGTGTGTGGGGCGGGTGGGAAGAGGGTTGGTTTAGGAAAAGCACTGGTGCGGACATTTAAAAATACTGAATGTAGCGTGTATCGGTGCACTTATTTTTGAGTTTGCATTCTCCCCTTGTGTCTCTCTCCTACCTGTTGGGCTGCTATAAGAAGTGGAACTCAATAAGAAAGGATGTTTTTTTTTTACATTTCCATTAAAAAAAATTAAAAAAACCAATTTTAACTGGATGTGCAACGTGGTTGGTTGCGTTTATTGGTTAAAATCTAAAAAACAGAATCCCTCTTTAATAGGAACAGGGTGACATGAGGATAGGAGAAACACTTGATTGACAAAAACTCCATAATTTCAAATGCTGAAAAACATGCAATAAGGCCAGAGATTCCCCACTCCAGTCCTGAAATGACCACCGACAGTGCAGGTTCCAAGTATACCCCTGATTGAGGTTGAGTCAAAATGATGGGGCCACCTGTGCTAATGACAAGATATCCTTAAAACCTGTGGTCCTTGAGAACTGTAGTCAAGAACCTCTGCAATACATTTTCAAGGCAACAAAAGCGGACAAATCTTTGCTTTTACCGTGGTTTGATTTGCTTAAAAAAAAAGACAATAACATTGTTAAAGTCTCTACAAAAGCTACAATCCCAGCTAGGTGGGATCGCACCTTTAAATGCATAGCACCCTGTTGTCCAAACAACTATGACTAACCTATTTAAATAGCCGGTTTCTACAGACTCTCACTGCTAAAGCGTCCTGTTCTCTGTCATCATACAACACACAGCAATATTTTGTTTTAAACTAAACGTTACCAATGCAGAACCCACAGTTGCACCTAGCACAGTGCACATTGATAATTTCATAAATCTTAACACACCGGGCAAAATGTTTTACAACTAGAAACCTACGGAGTTGAAACTAGGCTTAGAAATTAGTTTCTCCCCCTCCCGCCCCCACCGTGGGGTTTAGCACATTAGCCAGAAGTGCTTTCCTCCTTTGTATATCCCAGAATGTTGGCTACTAAGCTGCTTTTCACTACTTCTGATGGGAGGTCAGAAAAGCAGAATTACATCGCACAAGATCAAAGCGCAAATAAATCCTTTCAAAAGAATGTCAGGATGCCAAGAGTGGCAAATTCGAATAGACTGCATTATGTAAAGAGAGAAAACACGCTCACCCGGAATTGTAAATCAGAACTAGCTCAACATGTTTCATAATAGCTATTTAGCAATGTTATTAATGGCATACCAATGAACAATCGTTTTTAGCGGGCGACATACACGTAACCATTTCAGTGATACTGGCATGCGATACCTATAGATGCGACAAGATATCCTATACACCCACCTGAGGCCCACTACCGTTTATACCACCCCCCCCCATTCCCATTAACCCCTTACATCCCCCTCCCTTCTAGGCCCATTACCCCTTTATACCCTCCCAGGCCATTTACTCCCTTACATCCCACAACAGACCTATTAACTCCTAATATCCCCCCAGGTCCTTTGCCTCCTCATTGGAAAAAAATGTTAAATACGTCAGAGCCAGACAGGATTTCTAGGAGCCAGTGTTTTGTTAGCCGCGCGGGGGCATTGCAGCTACTACCCCTCCCCACCCATCGGCAGCTCGGTGTCACTGTGCATCTGTGACACCCACGGGCCCTCTCTGTCTCTGACACTCTGTCCCCCTCCTCCCGCCAGAGTGGGCATTCAGAGCTGGGGAGAGTACAGGAGGGTTCCAACTAGCCCTGCCCCCTGCTCTCCGATCCCCCCCAATCTCCTCACTGAGCGATGAGGCAGTGACTCTGTCAAATTGGGGGAGTATTTAAGGCACACACAGAGGATCTTAGGGACAAAGGATATTTTTGTATATTGTTAATTCATTTTTATCCTTATCACTTATAATAAATGACTACAAAAGTAGGTTTAACAAAAAAAACCACTAATGACATCCACATAGTTTTGTAGGTCCTGGCCCGCGTATGACCAAAGTAAAATATTAGCAGAGACAGGCTTCATGAGTTCGATCAGGATGCGCAAAGTTTTTTTTTTTTTTAAACAATTTCACAGAAAAAAAATCCCCCGTAGTATACTTCGAGTTTGATGGTCAACCTGACTGGGAAATGTGCAGTGACCACAAAGACCAGAGTTTGGATTTATCATTTGAATCCTGGTAAGTTGCAGAACATTTGCAAGATCCGGTGCGAGTTAAGAAATCACATGCCCTCACATGGAAACAGAAAAGCAAATATGTTTTGTTATTGCGCTGTGACCAGGGTATTGGTAAACAATCCAGTAACCAGGTGTCTGAATAGCTGTACTGCTATGTACTGAAGAAATATATATATATTTCTAATATAGCCTAATTGGTAAGAGTGCAGGAATCATTCTTTTTGTATATATATGGATATATATATATATATTTATATTTATATATGGATATATATATATATATATTTACATATATAAGGTGCTGGAAGACACCTTACAGCCCATTGACTTGAATTGTCTGTAACAGTTTGCAGAAAGATGCCGGGCCGCTTCCATACTTAGCGTGACGTCGCGCTCCGAGAACAAAAGGCCGTTCCCCAGTGAGGACAGCCATAGAGCGCGCGAATGCCAATTTTACGCAGCAATCTAATTTGATTTTGCCTCGCGACAGCCGTGTCATGTGAGCAGTTGAGCCAATGAGGGTGAACGGTCACGCCTCCCCGTTGCGTCTTCTCCAGATCCGGTGGCCTCGGATCGCCTATGCAGCTGGCGCGACGCCATGCGCTCCGTTGCGTGCCTACTATATCCGAGGCCTGGAAGAAAACTGTATGACACATTAACTGCTCAGTGTCATTTCAAGACAAGAAGTGGTGATTCTGACCAACTTTTAGATATGTTCAAACGTAGGCGGCGTTATGACAAAATATTATTTTCTTTAGAGTTTTTCATTGATTAAAGTCAAGTGCATACCTATATGGATGTGCTATCCAGGCATAGTGGTGCAATATTAACTGATCAAACTGAAGTCACCAGAGGAATACAGGCAAGATACGGAAAACCAGTACTGTTCAGTCAAAGCAGCGGAGGTGACACGCTAATAACACTTCAAGCACGACTTGGACCTAATGTTTGAAAAAACATATTAATCCCTTATTAATAATAAACTCATTTACAGTGCTAGCATATCATGTAAAAATAAGCTTGCTGGATTTTGAGTCACTGAAGGTGATCTCTCACTTGCACAGGGTAATATATACATACAAGTGTCTGTGTATTTGTGAATGTATGTACGTACGTGTGTGTGTGTGTGTGTGTGTGTGTGTGTGTGTGTGTGTGTGTGTGTGTGTGTGTGTGTATATATTTTTTTTTAAATATATATATTTTTTTTTTCATTAAAAAAACTTGATGTTCTTTAATCAGTATAAAAAAAAAGACAATGCTCACGAATTGAGACAAAGAATAGTTGATTCCCAATTGATAACAGAACAACAGGTTCAGTCCCACATGTGATGAGATTAGATACTGATGTTAACCACCATCTCCTTAATATTGAAATATGAGCGTGAGTAACCAGCTCTCCACGGTGAGCGCTTTTTCATTTTTTGTTTCAACAATCTTTATGGATGTGGATCATCCTTCTGAAAAGCAGCCTTTACTCCAACACCTTTTTCTGGATTTACCTACGGACGCTTTATTTTTAGATTACTCAATGTGGACAAATTAACGTTATTTTTCCATTCCACACCCCCCCCTCCCCCAACTCATTTTTCATTTTTATTCTCTTTCCTGTTATTTCTTTTTCATCCTTTCCCTCCCTCCCCCTTTGTTCCTCTTTCTTCTTTCCCCTTTTTTTTGTGTCTTATACATACTTAACAGCACTATTTGGTTTAGTTGGAGCACCAACCTCCTTTTTTACATATGTAAAATAGTAGTTGTCCATTGTACACCTATATAAGAATCATTGTTTCATTAGTATGGTCTGCGTTTGGCCAGTATGGTTTGTGTTTGGTTGGTATATTTCATCAATGAACTTATGATAATTGAGGTCCCTATCCCTATGTATTTATAGGTATTACTGTATTATGCATTGTATTATTCCCAATACGTGCAGCCAATCACTTTCGACATTCAAGTGATTGTTGATTGGTGGGTACAGGACCCTTTCCGATTGGATGTTCATACTTTATAATCAGCAGGCGTGACCTTTGGAAGCGAATCCCTGACGAAGCACCAAGGTGCGAAACGCATTGAGGTCACGCAAAGGTTACGCCTACGCACCGCGAGTCGCCGCAGTGGGAGCCGGGTATCCATCATCGGTGCTTTTCCATCTACTGATGGTGATTGGTAACCGGAGACCCTCGCCGCCTTAGCCGGCACTACCCGATGACTCCCGATCCACCCGCATTACTGCTCGCTCACATTTGTACGTTCCATTCTTTTAGATATTGGCAGTGACTTTGACTTATTTAAAAAAAAAATATTGTGTATATTGTCTATCAATTGTTGCGATGTGTTTTTGACATTGTTGCACTTGTCTCCAGGACTAAAGTGATGTTCCTTAGGCTGAGTCCATGCTCCCTGCTTGCTCGCTGAGGCGCGCTGAGGCTCAGGGAAAGCGGGTGCTTTCTCTGGCCTTGCGGTTGCTTACCACACGCGCCGTCAGTGGGCCGTCAGAGGGCGGGCCGGGGGCAGCGCGTCACTGGCCGGGGGCAGCGCGTCACTGGCCGGGGGCGGGCCAGTGACGTCACGGAGCTGGTTCGCCCTCATTGGGCGAACCGCTCACGTGACCGGCCTGTCGCGCCGGCAAGCGGGGGAATTTTAAATTCCCCTAAGACCTGCGCTTACGCAAGCGCGCGGAAGCACAGGTGAGCCCCTACTAAAGCCGCTCTAATTGCGGCTGTAGGGGCTCAGTGCTGAGCGGGAGCGCGCGTCAGCACGCTTCCGCCAGCAAGCGGTAAACATGGCCGAGGCCTTATAATGCAACATTTTTATCACATTGATCCTCAGTGCACTGTTTGTTTTGTCTTTTCATTTGTTGCGAGACCTCGTTCAGGAGATCTCATTAGGAGATTGGAGTACTCTTAATAAACGGCTGCAAGGGGAACTCTCATTGGAGTCAACAGTGGGAAGCTTGGGCGCGGTTTTGGTTGATAGGGGGGGTTACCCCTTCGTACCAAAAACAAAAAAAGGGCGCAGAAGAGACAACAAAAACAAAATTAATATAGATTCAATAAAAAAAATAAAATAAAATAATAATAATAAAAAAAAAAAATATATATATATATATATATATATATATATATATATATATATATATAAATAAAAGGAACATACATCACTTACAATCTCATTGAGAAGTGGATTATTGGATCTACATGATCCCTTATTTTATTGTAAGTGATGTATGTTCCTTTTATATATACATTTTATTGAATTTATATTAATTTGGTTTTTGTTATCTCTTCTGCGCCTTTTTTTTGTTTTTGGTACGTTTGGATTTGCCCGGGTGATCACGGGAGACTAGGAGCAGCATAAGGCCGCGTTTATAGTGCCGGCGACGCGACGGATGATGTCACCCGTCGCTGTCGCCACTGGCGAAAGTTAAATTTTAGTTTCAAGCGACGTCGCTGGCGACAAAGCCAGTGACGTCACCAAGGAGGAGTGAAGCGCTTTGTTATTGTTTTAGAGACAGTCACATGTGGTGACTGTCTAAAAAAAAAAAAAATTTCACTGGCTTAAAATTTTTTGGTCACGACATCGCTCCGTCGCGCTTACTATAAGCGCATGCAACGGATTCAATTGATTTGTTTTGGAGCGACGCCGCAGGGCACTATAAGCGCAGCCTAAGAGACAACACCACCTGTTTTTGAGGAGAGAAGGATATATGGGGCAGTGCGCACTGTATTCTATCATATTGCTACGTATGGGGACTACCCCTTCAAATTATGTGAAAAAGAACATTAAAAACAGTAGCGATGTTAAATGTATATTCACTCTCTAATGCAGGGGAGCGCAAACTTTTCCTGCTGTGCCACCCTGTAGGTGCCCTCCCCCCTACCTTACATCCGCTTCAAATGATGCTGCGCGGTCATGTGATGTCATGTCACGTGACCTGCGGCATCATTTGACGCATGTGATGTAACATCACATGGCCCCGCGCTGTCATCCGACGCTGTGTTGCCATGGCGACGCGTCACACAGCCAGCTGAGCTAAGTGGAGTGTTGCAGGGGCCTCACGCGATCCCCCGGCATTAAATTAAATGCCTTGGGGAAGAGCACGGGGCCTCTGCAACTGCCCGCCCCCCAGATTGCCCCGCCCCCCCCAGATTGCGCACACCTGCTCTAATGCATGTTGCTAGGTGAGACTACAGAGGTCACATAGTCTTCGGAAGACTATTGTGCCATTTTGTTTCATTACTACATCAAAAACACATCTGTTCACGGATGTGACGTTGGAGGATGATGACCTGGATGTGACAAAATACTGTTCTACGGATGGGGATTCCCCGAGCTGGCAGCTGATATTCTCCAGGCTGCTGGCAGAGCTCTGTGAGTTGACGGGTTACAGTGTATTTTTACATTTTCTACTGAAGAATTTAAAGCAGCAATACGGCTTAGCATTTAAAAAATATAAATATATTTTTAAATGCTATTACATGATTAAATCAGGGGGTTTCCAGAGCTAAACTTTCCAGAGCTAATTTCAGGCCCGGGGGCCCCATGATTTCAGAGATACACACCTCCGTAGGGGGTGCCGGTGTCACTGCTGAGTTTACAGCCCCTGATAATGCAGGCCAATAGGAAGCCACACCGGATGACGTCACGACTTCCTATTAACCTGTGTGACGCGGCACATTTAAGCCGTCATTATATTAGACACACCGTTTCTCAGCTCCAGAGACCCCCCTACTTCAACCCGGTCACAAAAAATGTGCATTTCTAAATGTTGGAGAAACATAACTGGTGCAAGTCTGGTACCGGCTAACTTTGAAGTAGCCAGTGACAGTGATGAAGATAATGACTTTGAGGGCTTTACAGAGGAAGAAGTCGGCGCCGCAATTCTCTTCTTTGAAAGCTACATTAATGAAGGCCTCACAGAAAATGACATGGCCAATGCAGAAAGAGTACTGGAACCGTTCGTTGATATGGACATGGGGCCACGGTAGAATCTTGGGTAGATGGGGACAACAGCTGCCCTTACCTATGAGCAAGTGACTGACTCTGAAATAATCCAAAATGTTAGTAGCAAAAATCAAGATTTGGAGGCAACCGTAGACGATGAGGACGAGGAACCAGAGCTGCCACTTAAAATCGAAGAGGCGCTGGCAGGATGGCAAATTGGGCTTAAACAGAAGACATAGATTCCATTTCAATTTTACAATTAAAACGATAGGTTGAAATCGTTAAAAAGAAGCAAAGAGATGCACTGAAACAGTGAACCCTCGATAGTTTTTTTAATTTTTTTTTTAAATAAAGCACTTTAAAGTTTACTCTCAAGTTTGCTTGTTAATAATGTTTGCTTTCCGTAGTAACGTAGCTGAATGAACACGGCGTGCATTACGCTGTGTTCCCTTTTCTTCAAAATTATAGCCCCATGGTTAATGTTAAAACACGAATGTAACTGGAATGTTACACGTATAAAAGCAGTTGTGAGTTCAGTACTGTATCTACAGTGTGTGTTCGTGTGTGGAGCAAAATGTTCTTTATCGTACAGTATTTATGAATAATGTACATCACGATTATTGTTATCTTAAATACTTATTTGTACAATGCATCAATAAAAGTTTGAAACAATACAATTGTACATTCTTTCTGTATTTTTAGTCTATAGCGGTGGTTTTAAACACACAGACACACACAGTCACACATTTTGGGATGTAGTCAGTGGTAAGGTCACAGCCTTTGAAGTGGGTAAACCAGTGTCTGATTTCCTTGTGGCCCTGGCAGAGCCACTTTATCAGGCACCAACTTTAGCGTGTAAGCTCTCTGGGAGAGGAAGGGACTCTCGCGTGCCTGCAAAATTCTACGTACAGCACCCAGTACACTGCCAGCGCTATACTCAAGGGTCACCAACAGGTCAGGTTCTCAGGGTATCCCTGCTTCAGCACAGGTGGCTCAATCAGTGGCTCAGTCAAAGCCACTGATTCAGCCACCTGTGCTGAAGCAGGGATATCCTGAATACCTGACCAGTGATATGATCTCTCCCCCATACACCTGTTTGCTTTGTAGCACTGTATAAGGAGGAACTAATTGTGTAACCCTTTCTCTGCTGGCGGCAAATCGCCTATGCAGAGGATACGGCCTATCTTTGTGCTTATCGGGGACAGACATACAAGGCGTATCTCGTGGCGGTGAGTGCGTTGTGTGCCTGATAGCTGTGTATTAGGAAGGGGTGAAAGGTATGTCCCAGTTATAGAGGTGAGGGCTGTACGTGTCTCAGTTATAGGGGTGAGGGGTGTATGTCCCAGTTATAGGGTTGATGGGTGTATGTCCCAGTTATAGGGTTGAGGGGCATATGCGTCCCAGTTATAGGGGTGAGGTGTGTATGCCCCAGTTATAGGGTTGAGGGGTACATGCGTCCCAGTTATAGGGGTGAGGGGTGTATGTCCCAGTTTAGGGGTGAGGCGTATATGTGTCCCAGTTATAGGGTTGAGGGGTATATGCGTCCCAGTTATAGGGGTGAGGGGTGTATGCCCCAGTTATAGGGTTGAGGGGTATATGCTTCCAAGTTATAGGGGTGAGGGGTGTATGCCCCAGTTATAGGGTTTAGGGGTATATGGGTCCTAGTTATAGAGATGAGGGGTGTATCATGGTTTATCTTGTCACAGTATGAGTGGTTTCTTCTCCCTAATCCTTGCGTTCTCAGCCTCTGCTCCTCCCACATGAGTTTAAATAGGCGGCCCCCTCCTCTAATCTTCCCAGTCACCCCAGCAGTAACCAGGCTGGCTGCAGAGGTACAGGCATAAACAATGAGAGGTACAGATAAACAGTGAGCAAGCAAGTCTAAGTGCTCGAGTCTGTTAGGGGGGAGGGGGAGGTGGGATGGGGGGGGACGGTGGAGGAGGAAGGGGGGAGGGGGAAGGGGAGAGTCAGTCTGTCCATTGGAGTTCTTCTTGTCAAATACAGTACTTTGCACTTTACCGACATGACACACACACACACACAAACACACACACACACTATCCACAAATGCAACCGGAAAGCGATTCAAGCATTCTGATGTGTTCTCATGTAATAAAACACCGTCATTTTGTTCACTGATGTAAATTAGGCAGGGCTGCCATGACTGTTCTGATGAATAGAAAAGCAGGGGGGAGTTATGATCTTTTGTAGATGGGGTCAAATGTATATTTGAACATGCTAGAATTATCATGTTCAAATTTATTGCCAGAATCGGAAGATAGAAATTCAGCAGAAACATAAAATGTAAAATAACCCACGCCTGTCCTGTTCCCCACAACACCGCGGAAGCTCATCTCTCCTGCACCCTCACAGGTAACCAGCACCACACGTACCTGTAGCCTAGGCAAGATGTCCCGGGGGGCAGAGGGGGGTAGCAGAGCTACGCTTTTAGAACCAGTCATAAGATACAATCCAGGATTGCATTTCATGAAGAGCATAAGGCAATTATTGCTGCTTCAGGTAGTGTCCACAAAAGGCATGTTTAGGTGTTTGAACAATCCTAATGACGACCACTTTGTAAAAATAATGTAAATAAAAAAAAATTAGATTTCCTTTCAAAACCAAAACAATTAAAACCACACCAACCCAATTATATTTGCTACAAGCACATTGTAGAATTTGTCAACGCTGTTTGTTAAGGTCTACAAAAGAATAGCAATGGACGGTAAGCTTTTCTTTTTAACCTCTTTACTGCCTGGTGATAAGATTTAGCAGAAAATGGTTTGCGAAGAATCCAGTTTGTCGCTGATGAGCATCATCAGTAAGTGATTTATATCAGTTGCAATAAAGCACAAATTGTCACCCAATAACATGGCCATGCCTGTAGCTTTTCCCTTTCATTAAGCAACAAAGTACAGCATGTCAAGTAAAGGATGGTCTGTAAGCCACAGTGACATTAATAGCGGTTCCTGAAACACTAAAGTTCACTTCTGCAGCGCATCGCTTTTTGATCATTCAGCATATCAGTGTTTGAGAGCGCTTTGTAGAATAGACACACACTACATAGCTGTTTCGGAGGTTGGCACCGGGGGCGGAGACCCAGGGCGAACGGTGCCCAGCAGTCTTGTGGGATCTGGTGATGGAGGTGTGATTGATTTAATCAAGGCTTCACTCGCCCCGAGTACGTGGGCTGCTTATGTGGCTGCTTGGCGAGAATTTCGGGAGGCGGAAAGGATGGCGGGAGGAAAGATCTCGGAGGTAGACATTTTGCTGGGTCACATGATGAGTTTGAGGGACAAGGGTTTAGCTGGTGGATCCATAGGGAGAAAGATGGCGGGTATATCGTTCTTCCTTAGGCTGAATGGTAGGGTTGATGTGTCCAAGTGTTTTGTGGTAAGGAAGGTGCTAGCAGGTATGGTTAAAGGGATAACTAGCAGGGATGGCAGAAGACCAGTGACGCCGGTAATTTTGGAAGGTTTGTTGCGGGCCACAGACGTGGTATGCTCTTCCAGTTTTGAGGCAGTACTTTTTAAGGCCACATTCATCATAGCATTTTTTGCAGCTCTGCGAGCAGGTGAATTGGTTTGTGTATCCAAGAAAGGAGGGGGTGGCTTGCAGCGGGCTGACGTAAGTTTAGGAGACGGTTTGGTGAGGTTGCTGGTACGGAGATCTAAAACGGATCAGAAAGGAAAGGGAGCGTGGATCTTGTTGAAGGGCTTAGCTGGAAGTGTGGTGTGCCCAGTAAAAGCGTTGGAAGATTATTTGGCCATTAGGCCAGAACAAGGGGGTACACTGTTAGTGCACAAGAATGGGGGGGGCATTGTCAAGGTTCCAATATTTGCGGGTCTTTCGGATGTGTCTCAAGCAGCAAGGGTTAGAAGGGGGGCAGTATGGAACGCGTTCTTTTCGCATTGGGGCAGCGACGGAAGCAGCACGCGTTGGGCTCGCGGTTGCAAAGATACGGAGGATTGGGCGCTGGAAGTCAGACAGTTACCGGACATACATCAGGCCGGATTTGGTAGGGGAGAATGTTGCGCTAGAGTAAACACTCTGCCGTTGTTTTTCTTTTTTCCCACCATGTCTTTGCCTCCTCAGATTTCGTGGTAATTTGGATCGTGGGAGATTCAATGGTACACTGGGCGGGGAAGAGGGCGAATTCGCGCCCCTACGGAAAGAATTTAGGGTTGAGTATGGAGCAGGTGGAGGTAACGTGGTGGGGGATGAGAGGGATGCGGTGGGGACGGCTTTTTCCGCTGCTATTTTCTAGGGCCAGGGGTAGGAGGGCACCGGACATCATCATTATTCATGTTGGGGGTAAGGATGTTGCAAAATTGCGGTCGTTTGATTTATTCCAGCAGATTAAGCAAGATTTGGCTCGCATGTTAACGTTTTGGCCAGGGGTGCAATTAGTTTGGTCCGAGATAATATGCAGGTTGGTTTGGAAAGGTGCGCGTATCCCGGGGAGAGTTAACAAGACGAGGAAGAGGTTAAACAGGAAGGTGGGGAATTTCTTGGTTCAATGTGGGGGTTGGGTCATTCGTCACCCGCAGTTTAGTTTTAAATTGGGTGGATGGTTTAGGGAAGATGGGGTACAGTTGTCGGATGTGGGGGTGGACATGTTTAATAATGAGTTACAGGAAGGTTTGGAAGAGGTCATAAGGGGTATGGAGGTACGGGTCTGATTTAAGGGGGTTAAACAGGCCCGTTGGTGGCGGCAGTTGGGGGGGGGGGGTAGGTGCTTGTCCCCCAGAAGTGGCTCGGGGCTGGTTATTGGGGGGTTTGAAGCAAGGGGGCAGGTCACCGGGACGTACTTCCGGGTGCCCCCTTTGCGTTGCACAGCTCTGAGCATTCTGGCGCGGACAGGTGGTACGCTATCCCCATTTGTGTTTAATAAATAAGCTGCGGCCTTTTACCTCCATAAATGTGTCCTCTCGTTATTTGTATGTCTTTATGTAGAGGGTTCTTAGGAGAGGGGGGGGAAGCTCGTGCCTCCTTGGTCATAGAGCTGGCCTAGCCCGCATGGGTGACTACAGCTATTGACCGGGGGGTGCGCGTGCGCCCCCCCCCCAGCTAGGCTGTTGGTCGCGTGTGCGATCGGAGAAGGCAGTTGGGACGGTTAGTTTTTTAAATAGAGCCAAGGAACAAGCAACTGTCACTTGTTCCTTGGCGTTCAACGGTTTCCCACCCACCCATCCCTTTTGACTTAAGTTTAAAAAAAAAAATTTTTTGTTTCCGTGTTAACATTTCTTTATTTTGAAGATAAATAAGAGTATATATTCGAGACAATTGTCCCCCAGAAGTGGCTCGGGGCTGGTTATCGGGGGGTTTGAAGCAAGGGGGCAGGTCACCGGGACGTACTTCCGGGTGCCCCCTTTGCGTTGCCCAGCTCTGAGCATTCTGGCGCGGACAGGAGGTACGCTATCCCCATTTGTGTTAATAAATAAGCCGCTGCCTTTTACCTCCATAAATGTGTCCTCTTGTTATTTGTATGTCTTTATGTATAGGGTTCTTAGGAGAGGGGGGGGGAAGCTCGCGCCTCCTTGGTCATGTTTAATGCAGGAGATTAAAGGGCAATATTGACCAATTGGTGCTATTCTATAAGACACGTTATGGTCTATTCAAGTGAATAGGCGTCAAGATATCTTCTGGCACCAGGTGTCTTATGGAATACAGACCAAAAGATTTAGACATTTCCCTAAAAATGGATAAAGTTAAAAAAGGGACTACTGTGCTTATTTACATGTATGAACCCACAACCTTTATATCTGCAGTTTAAACATTGCATGCTCTAATGCCTGAGGCAAGCTTTCAGGAAAAAGATATTTGGATGCACTTTCAATAATTTTCTGTCTCAAATTTAGGCATCACATTCTAGCTTAGAAAAGGAACCATGTCTGGTATGAGGGTAACATTACATTTAGAATTGGTGCTTTTGTAACGGAAGATAGCATGCTACAGATATCTGAATGACAAAAAACAGTGGAGTTCTTCTCGTGAAATACTTTGCACTTTACCGATATGATACACACACACACACACACACACACACACACACACACACACACACACACACACACACACACACACACACACACACACACACACACAGTTTATTTAAGGGAGCTGGCTCTCGCGCTGATTTTCCTCTCTCTGTCAGCCGGAAGCTGATGGCAGAAGCAGAGAGAGCTGCCATGCCGGGTAAGTCCTGCGTGGGAGTGCCACTGCGCTGCCGGGTCTGGCACAGTTGGCACAGTTATCCCAGCTCTCCCCCTCCCGCGGACGCAAAACCCCTGATCGCGGGCATGTTTTTCCCCGCGATCCGCTTATAACGCGATCGCATTATGTGGACCCTAAGCACCGCTCTATAACAGGGTTCAGCTGTATTGAGTATTCTGGTGCTGTTTTAGTATATGCACACACAAGTGGTGTTATTGCTTTTAGTAGTTGTGTAGAAGGTTTACATCAATTTATTTTGTTGTTTTTCGTATCACTATTCAACACACCACATTGAGGACCAGCACCAAGGAGGACTTTTCTTCAACATATCTACAAGAAGGATTTTTTGGACAATCCGTGAGTCAGCTAGGCTGCAGGACTTCAAACACGTAAAGGTGTTATTTTGTAATTGTATTGAGACATTCATTTGTTTATGTACATTATCCTGTGGATATAGCACCGTGTACTGTACTGTATACTCCATCACGTGATTGTCATTGATTTAGTTTGGTGAAATGAGGAGCTGTAATTTGAATAAAGAATCTGAAAACACTCCAGTCAGTATCACAAAGACACCTCCCTCCTAATTGTGGAGGCGAAAGTAAACACACAATTCCAATTAGGTGAAAAACAATGTAAACGTATTTGAGTTCCTTTAATATTAATATTTTTTTTTTTTTTAAACTATAAAGTTATACTTTATTTCATGCCAATATTCCCCAAAATAAAGAACAAATATTGATTAAACTTGGCAATGTCTTGATCACTTTTCAGTAGCTACAGGAACGAAGACATCTTGTCTTGTGCACACCCACAAAAACAGATGGTTTCATAGTTCTCATTATCATTTCTACCACGCAACAAAAAAGGCTCTCGGGTCTTTTCCAGAAATACCAATGCAACAGAGTATAATCCAAGCACAAGTCTGATCACATAACACTGATGGAGACAGCATGGAAGGGACATGTAGATACACAATGTTCTTTAACATGACTTAATTATCATCTGTTGAACTTGAAAGCCTCTGAAGTTTGAACTGTAAAGTACAATGGGGTTAGAGTTCAAAAGTGCCATCTCCCGACACATTACGTAAGAATTAAAAGAAGCAGTGTAAATGCAATTGCTCTTTAAATCCTATAATGACTCCAGGTCTCCCAGCATGGAAGGTGTCTTATGGAGTAGCACGTCTTAGTGAATATGGCCCTGTTTATATTCCTCCCACATGGGATTAAATGAGGGCCTAGGAATTCATAAACACAATTAATCAATGCAATTCAACAACTGACTTATACCTTCTGGCCCAACACTAATCTAAACTCAACAATGCATGGGCAGGTTTTCTATAGGGTTATTACAGTGGAACCATACAAATTGCACCTGGAAGTTGTATGTGATCTGTGAAAGATTCATGGTGACCTTCACATACACACATGTGTGTGTGAGTGTGTGTGTGTGTGTGAGAGAGAGTGAGAGAGTGAGAGAGTGAAAGAGTGAGAGAAAGTGAGAGAGTGAAAGAGGTTAATAACAACCAGCTATCCAGTTGAATCGCGCTTACCTCCCTGCAGGGCATTAAAAATGAGCACTAATGGCTCACAAACCGCGCCACTAAACTCCAATTATGCTTCCACCACCAGGATTAATTTAAGGGCTTACACCTCAGGAGTCCTAGGTCCCCCTTATACTACAAAAATAAGTACTGAAAACAAAACCCAATTTCGCAAAACGGTTTCCGAAAATGTGGTCAATCTTCACAAAGGTACGAGGTTCCATTATAGCTCAGAGAGAGTACTTAATAAATCTAAAAATGAATACTACAAGTGTGCAATGTTTGATGCAGAAGAGAAAGATTCCAACAAGATGCAATATACAAATGCAGACAGTTCTACAAAATAAAAAGGAACAAAACAGAAAAACTACCAGACTCCTCGAGAGGTCACGAGGATAGGAAATACAGATATAATAATCCTCTGGATGAAAATAGGGAAAAATAAGAGGGGAAAAAGGAAAAATAATAATAATAAAAATAACAATATTCACATTGACACTTTTGTGAATATTATTGTGTTATTTTTTCTTATTTTTCCTCCCCCCCCCCCTTTTTCCCCTATTCGTTTGTCCTTCCTGTTCACACTGTTTTATTGCTCTGTTATCTGTATGCTTACATTGCACAGTATTTCACTTTTATTCTCAAATTTATGAGTAAAATATAGTATGTTGAAGTATTTCTGACATAAGTATTTTTGAGTGCTGGGTTGCTATTTGGTTAAATATATTACCCCTTTGGAGTTGGTGGGGACTCCTCGTCTCCCTGCACTTTATCTATATTAGCCCTTTTGGGGGTTATTATCCATTTAGGTTTTGCCGTTTGTCTTATTTGTTATACATTCAATTGAACATGCTCATTCTAAAAGGGATGACGTGAAATGATCCCCAATACTAAACAGGAACGGCTGTTTCCAATAAAGTCCCAGCTTTGGGCAACCAAACGTTTGAGTGGTTATGCATAAGGACGAGGACTGTGCAAAGCCCTGATTTTGGACACATGCCTGATTCACTGGTTATAGCAAGTTAGACACAGCTAGCTTGTCAAGTGACTAATTTCATGTTCCTTCTGTACTTTAAAAGGATCCAACGTTGGATTTTCCCCACTTACAACATTAAATGCGCATAATCTGTGCAGCTAATGTGCATGTCAGATATACAGATAATCAATTAGACACCCATAAGCTAAAGGCTTTTTAACGAACTGTAACCTAAATGTTGAATGGCATATGGCTGATCACATGATGTGCCATCAATCTGCCCTACTGGCAGGAGGATCATTTCAAAAACAAAATGCACAGATTGATCTTTTTTTGATTTATTTTATTAAGTACTGCTCCTTTTCCTAAACCTCCTGGTAACATTTGTCTTACCTTCAGTGAACTCCACCATGTACTGGTTGTACACTGCCGTCATTAAGTATTGTGCTTGTGATTAATGAACGTGTCCATATTAACCCTACATAACGTCAGTCACCTGCGCATCATTTTAAGCTTTAGGGGGGGAGGTCCTTCCCAGGACCAAAGCGTAATAATGTAATGTCTTTACATATAATGTATAACCTCTGTTCATTTAATGTACCCATTCATTGTAACCATAACTCTGTGCCTAGGACATACCTTAAAACGAGAGGTAACTCTCTATGTATCCCTTCCGGGTAAAACCTTTGTATAAATAAATAAATAATGGCAGATACATGTTTACGGGTTATTTCTGTGTGGCTGATGCCTTTGTTAGCAAAATCCCACACCTAATAGTATTCAATGTTTTTAAAGTATGTTTGTATGAGGTCACTGTGTGTTCAACAAGAGTTTTCACAGGCAACCCCCTCCCTCGCCGGCTCTTCGATAAGGACAGTAAGGGCAGAGGGAACATGGTTGACAAACACTCCCCCCACCCTCCCCCCCATTCAGAGGTCCAGAAGAGAAATATGGTGTGCTTTATTTCCAAAGGAGCAAATGCAAACAAACCATTGCTATGAAGAACAGTTCAAAGTGTTTAAGAAAGACTATTATATTGTTAAATGCTATACAAAACAGGGGGGCACAGCATTTTCTGGGGGGAGGGGGCTTACAGAGGCCACACACTCTCTTCTCCACAACATTTAAATAAAATGCCAGGGGAGCGCGATACCTCTATAAGTCCCTTACATGCTCTCCGGCGGCTTCTAGCAACTCGTCTACTACTTGGGTTTCCCTGATGATATGTCTGACAAACCACGGCTCAAATTACACAATACACCGGTACTGTAAGAAGGATGCTCAGGAGTCTTGCATGTTACATAGCAGAGGGGGTTGAAAAAAGGCATATGTCCATTGAGTTCAACCTATGTCAAGTTTAGACGACAGATATGTATCCTATATTTGTAATTACAGTATATTCATCCAGAGGAAGGCAAACAAAAAAAAAACACCCAGTGAAACATTAGCCAATGATGTCTACTACAAATCTCTGTAACAGAATAATGGGGACCTCTAATGCACTGCTCTGTGAATCAGCAATATAAAAAGATGCCAGCACACAGCTCAACTGGGTAAGACAGCAGGTTAAACAAAAAAACACAGAAAATAAAAATTAAAAAAACATATCTGATCAAATGCATTAGGTTAACTCGGTCTACAACAATTCTTCCACATTAGGCATGCCAGGAAATATTAATGAGGCCGCAGCGTGTATACAGGTGTGCGCGAGCATAATATAATACACACACACACACACACACACACACAAACCATGACCCTTTAGTTTATATGCTCCAGTGAACAGGGGATCCCTGCCAGGTTCTCCTATCAGCTATTATACATATAAAAAATGCTATATATCAGGCACAAATGTGCATCAGATTACCACAACTTTTTTTTAAATATACCTCCGTTTTTTTTTCTTATTTTATCTTTATTTTTTAAAGAAAGGCTCTTGATTTTTTTCTTCTATATATAATGTATTTTGAATAGGAAACAATATAGAATGTTTTTCTGTGTAAATAGTCTCAGTACAAAAGCAAACCCACACAAACCTTGTCACAGAACCATGCTTCTGTTGTATGACACAGTGCTTTAAATGTGACATTCATAGGCAACGAAAGAAACTGGAAATCTTTGCAGCTGTTTTTCTGGAAAGGCATAAGACTTCCGATCAGGAATTAAAAAAAAAAAAAAAGATGAACCAATATTTTAGATCTCCGTTTTATTTGCATATATAAATAGCTTCGAACTGAATGAGAAATTAATTATTTAGTTACAAATGTGCTTTAGAGTCATCTTAATACTGTAGCAATGAGATAACATCTAAAATACTCTGACCAGACTTGTGGAAAACTAAACTTGTATTTTCTGCATACACAAGCACAGAATAGTTCTTACCATGTTAGAAACTTGTATTTTCTGCATACACAAGCACAGAATACTTCTTTACCATGTTAGAAACTTGATGTTTTTGTGTATAGTCCTAAAAACTAAGGGATAAATGTAGCGCTACAGAAATAAAATTACTAATAGACACAGGCCCGTTAATGCTTTTAACCTATTCAGTTGTGACAACAATACGGCAACCAAGGGGTTAACTAATTTTTTTTTTTTTTTTAAATGCTTATTTCTCCGTCTCCTGTGAGGTCACTTGGATTAGCCTGGTTTTTGCATTGATAGGCCACTAAAACAATGCACAAACAATATGTTGATAACAGTTGGTACTGGTGGAAGGGTACAGATGGACCACAGACTTGACACGATATCTAGGTTATCTACAAGGGCATCGTATGATACTGTTCTTGTAAACAGACCAAAGGTGACAGAAAAGGCACTCTCCATTTCCTTACATATTTAAAAATGTACTATATTTAAAACTAGCTGATATACCCGGCGTTGCCCCGGATAAAAATTTCCCGCTGATGTAATTCACAAGGATAAAAAAAAAAATAGATTTGTGGCGGGCACAACAATATCAAATATGACAGGTTGTCTGGGTTGCAGATCTGAGACATTTGTTCCCTCCCGCAAAAGTTGCATCAGCAAAAATAATATCTACTACTTTGGTAAAATCACCCGAAGGCAACGGGGAGAGAAACATTATTCTATGGGTTACAAGGAGAGAGTTATAGAGTATTTTATACTTGTAACCCTGGTCTCCAGCAGCTCCTTGAGACCCCCCTCCCCTGGAGCAGCTCGAGCGCGGGTGCCGAACGACCCGACAGCTGCTTCCAAGGGTGGGGGCTGGAGCAGGGAGCAGCGCGGCTTCTCCTGCCTGCGGCCGGTTGCCGGGGACGCGATCGGGCCGTTGCTAAGGCCGCGATCGCATCTCTAAGGTCCCGGCGGCCGCAGAGCAGGGCGCCGCCATTGCGGAGAGACTCGCACATGCGCAGTGATCGCGCGAGGGCAGGAAGAGCCCCAGAGACAGGGCAGAGTCGCGCATGCGCAGGGCTAGCCGGGAAGGCGCAGGAGAGGTTGAGGCGGCCATTAGTAGTTCGCGCATGCGCAGGAGAAGCGCGCACGCGGCCCCAACGCTATAGCAGCCTCCTGGGAACTACAACTCCCAGGAGGCATAGGGAGACAGGCACCAGGTGCCTCATAGCAGCCAATAGGGCTGGAGGATGCTCAGCCCGGGAAGATAGATTGGATACATTTCCCGGGCAGAGAGCTACGCAGTTAGTTGGAGCAGCGGAGCTGAAGGGGAAGGAAGGATGCAGGGAGTGAGTGCAGCTCCTGCATCCAGATAGGTACCCACACCCTCCAGGTAGGCCCCAACTCCATACCAGGGTAGTGGGTAATTTATAAGGGACGGCCTTAGATAGGGAAGGTCACCCTTAGTGTGTGTCGGCTGCAGGCGCGTTAGGATTAGTGAGTTAGCTAGTGGTTAGTGAGATTTCTGGACTTGGGGTAGTAGGGGAGGGGGGGTAGGTTATTAACCCCCGCAGGCCCTAGGAGTTTTCCCCAAGTCACCTCAGGTTGCGGTACAACAGGGACAGGCCCTAGGTTAGGGTTCCTGTCAAGTTAGTGCTCTGCATCCAGATAGGGAAAGAGCGGCGGTTGCTGTTCCCGGAAAGCGGTTGGACCCACGTTGGGGTCCACAGAGACTGTGTTCCCGAGGGGACCGCCCTAGCGGTCCACAAGTGCAGGAGTTCGGTTGGAGGAGTCCTCGTCGATTGACCCTTTGAGAAGAGTGTTGCAGGCCCGAGCATCGGAGTGCTCGGAAGGTACCTCTGTATTAATATATAAGTGCACCAACAGGCCTATTAATTTAGTGACTGCGCAGTCACCCACGATCTCCGTAGGAGTACGGGACATTGGGTGGGGGGTTACAGGACACAGGGTGGGAACACCAGACATTGGGCAGAAGGTACTCCAGTATTGCATAAGGTTATGATGTTGTGTAATGTCTTCTATGTTCATAAGTAAAGTCCTTAGTTATTATATAATCACTGTGTGTGTGTGTGGTTTCTGATTGGGTTCCTATGTAGGGTCATTCTACACTTCCCTAGAATCCTACATAGGTGGAGGCGCTGAAAGAAGATCCGTTCCAGAGGATTCACCCCAGGCTCTCATTAGCGGAGGCTCAGACCTCCTGTGAGCCTGCAGGTATACGCACCACACCGGTAACACCGCATGTTCTACTCACCCACACTATATATGCGATTGGGTGGGGTGGAATACCCGTTACATACTCTTGATTCATCCGAGTTTAAAAACATTCTCATTACCAGCCATAAATATCACAAGAGATTGAGGAGTGGGAGACAAGACACACCCACAAAAGGTTGAGGAGTGGGAGACAAGACACACCCACAAAAGGTTGAGGAGTGGGAGACAAGACACACCCACAAAAGGTTGATGAGTGGGAGACAAGACACACCACAAAAGGTTGATGAGTGGGAGACAAGACACACCCACAAAAGGTTGATGAGTGGGAGACAAGATACACCACAAAAGGTTGATGAGTGGGAGACAAGACACACCCACAAAAGGTTGATGAGTGGGAGACAAGACACACCCACAAAAGGTTGATGAGTGGGAGACAAGATACACCACAAAAGGTTGATGAGTGGGAGACAAGATACACCACAAAAGGTTGATGAGTGGGAGACAAGACACACCCACAAAAGGTTGATGAGTGGGAGACAAGATACACCACAAAAAACGTTGGCCTGTCCACAGGGGCAAGGTTTTGAGCATAAAAACAATGCATTTGTGTTTCAAAAGTAGAATTCAGCAGAAGGGTATTTATTATACCAAATGACACGCAATTTACATATTTGAATCTGCTGACTTCTTGATTTTAAATCGGTGGTAATATATTAAGCTTTATGCTTTTATTATTTAATTAAACTGTCTGCATTTATATACTGTACAGGCATTCCCCGGTTTAAGGACACTCACTTTAAGGACACTCAGTTTAAGGACACTCGCAAGTAAAAACATATCGCCCATTAGGCAAACGGCAGCTCACGCATGCGCCTGTCAGCACGTCCTGAACAGCAATACCAGCTCCCTACCTGTACCGAAGCTGTGCGCAAGCGGGGAGACTATAGAGCCTGTTACACATGCGTTATTTACATCAGTTATGCACGTACTGTATATGGCGATTGCAGTACAGTACATGCATCGATAAGTGGGGGAAGGGAGTGCTTCGCTTTAAGTACATCTTCGGTTTACATACATGCTCCGGTCCCATTGCGTACGTTAATGCGGGGTATGCCTGTATGTCGTTGTAACATTCCTGTTCTGTAAACCAGCACAGTACGACTTTTCATATATTAAATCTAAAATGTAATAATTGCAGCTCAATCCCGTTACAACGCGAATCCACTTATAACGCGATGCAAGCGTGGCTCCCAATTTTTGTATTTATGAATACTTTACAGCACGATTATTGGAATCTTAAATACTTTATTGCACTATGCATACAATTGTACATTATTTCTAACGCGATCCGCTTATAGTGCGCTGTGATTCTTTGGACCCCAATCACAGCGTTATAAGGGGGTTGAGCTGTACCGTCTTTTAGCTCTAATTGAACTTAGTACTGTACCTTTTGAAGAGATTAACTGCATTTTCAGACACATTTTGCAACAATGGGTGTGTGTCAATTACATATTTTTTACAGTAAACGGGATCAGGGTCTCCTGAAGGTGAGACATTCAACTATTCTTGGTGTTTGCAGCATAATTGAGGTGTAGGGTGACGTTTTTGGGGGCGATATTGCTCATTGCTAAAGACAACACTACTGCATCTTAATACTGTCAGAGCCCTTTGAGCGGTCGTTGCCATCAATATTGATCTAACAGACCTAGGATGTGTATCAGACAGCTTTCTACAACAGCTTACTCATCTAGTAAAGGGGAGTATTTTTGTTTGTTTGTTAGTATTTACCATCTATTTCGTTTTACTGTACTGTTCATGTATTGTGCACACTCCTGTAATTGAGAAACGGCTAGTGTTGGTTCTGAGGGACAACGCAACATGTTTAAAATGATTATACATTTTATAAAGACAAAACATGGAAGTTTGTTGCAGATAGCGGTTACACTAAAAGTTATTTGACAGACAAGACCGTGTACAGAGCTTTGTACAAGTATTCACGCTACGAATAATGTCACATTTTGTTGAATTTCCAATAATGTATGCACACTTTCTCAATCAAAACCTTGTTTTATTCTAACTGTAATCCATGTTCTCCCCCCCCCCTCCGGTCGCATACTGGACCCCTAGGGTGTAGTGAGGGCTGGCTACGTGTCTTATGGTGGTGCGTACCTGTGAAGAACAGGAGGGCCTGAGTCTCCCGCGATGGTATAGGGGACAACAGGGACAGGCTTCTGGGGTTAGTGCCTTCATATTCTAGCAACGGTGCAGTGCCTCCATCTCTGGCGAGCCCTATAGGGTAGGGTGAAATCCTCCCAGAGAAGCCCTGGTCTCAGGGCGAGAGATTTCAGTCTCACACAAGTCTCTTATAAAAGCAGCAATGTCTCTTTATTGAACTCTCTCTTCACAGCACACAGCAGCAGCAATATGCAATGTACAGGGTATCTTCCTCCTCTCCTTATCCTCCAGGCTGTACCCCTTCAGGATGGGCTGTCTGGAGCTCCAATACTCCCGACCTCCACCCCAAGGTGTAGACCCTCAGGGTGAGGCTAGCTTTCCCCTCACCCCCTGCAGGGTGAGGGGCATTGGTCCACCACACTAGCGTTTTATCAGCTCTACTCAGTCTGGCCTGAGCTTCTCCTCCAAATGTAAGACTGCATGCTCCTGTCTCTGATCCCAGGACAGGTTTCACTCCTCTCACTCCTAAGGCCCGGGCCATAGAGGTGTGGGGAGAGTGGAGGCGCGCTAACGCTGAGGCTCGCCTGCTTCAGTCAGCGCGATTGCACGGACTTGCAGGCGAGCCAGCGTGCGCGAAGGGAGCCGGGGGGGGGAGGTGGTTGGAGGCGGGGCAGTGACGTCGCTGGGCCAATCGCCCGCGACGCACTGACGTCAATGTCACGGCGCCGTGACGTTGACGCTGCTGAAGGCTGATCGGACAGCTTGGCGCTCGGCTGAAAACTCCAAAGCCTGAGCACGCCTGCGGACGCTCGTGTGAGCCCCCTCTCAAGGCATCCTCATTGAGGATGCAGGGGCTCAGCGCTGAGCATCCGCACGCCTCAGCGCTGCTTGTCCATCTATGGACGCAGCCTAAAACAGGTCTCACACTAACACTACTGCCACTGACAGGATCAGGCAACTAAGTTTAGACAGCCCCACCCCTCATGATGTCAGCAGGCCCCTCCCCTGTGTCTCTTGCCTTCCACACAGAGTCAGGGGGCCTACCTCCACCAATCAAGGCAGGGCTTGAAGCGGGGGAAACCCATGATAACTACTGGCGGCCTGCCCTTAGCAGGACTTACACCAGTAGGAGAAAGACATATAGCCCCCATTTCTTACCGGGGCTACATAACCTACAAAGCTGTAGTGGTTAAACTGACTACTGTTATATGAGGAGCGGGTTAAATGTCAGCAAAGGAAATGTACTAAATATATGCATAAGTATTCAGCTCCTTAAGTCACTGCTTGTTAGAAGCACCTTTTACAGCAATTACTGCTATGAGTCTTGGATAGGTCTCTACTAGCTTTCCACAGAAGGATGGTGACATTTT
The DNA here is from genome assembly GCF_040206685.1 of Ascaphus truei. Taxonomy (NCBI): domain Eukaryota; kingdom Metazoa; phylum Chordata; class Amphibia; order Anura; family Ascaphidae; genus Ascaphus; species Ascaphus truei. Next base: position 185,314,353 of record NC_134483.1, on the reverse strand, counting down.
GCTTATTCTTCACAGGAAAATTTATCCAGTTCTGATAAGTTTGTTGGGGGATCGTCGACAGACTGCAATCTTCAAGTCTCAACATAAATGTTCGATTGGGTTCATCAGGGCTTTGACTGGGCCACTCAAGAACATTAATTCTCTTCTTGTTCAACCACTCCAGTATAGCTTTGGCTTTGTGCTTTGGGTCATTGTCCCATTGAAATGTGAATTTCCTCCCCAGTTTCAGGGTCTTAGCTGACTCAAACAGGTTTTCTTTAAGGATTTGCTTGTAATTTGCACCATCCATTTTCCCCTCTATCCTGACAAGCTTCCCAGTCCCTGCTGAAGAGAAGCATCCCCATAACATGTTGTTGCCACCTTCATGCTTAACAGTTGGGATGGTGTTGACTGGGTGATGTGCAGTGTTGGTCTTGTGCCAGATGCAACGCCGGGAATTTATACCAAAAAGTCCAGTTTTTGTCTCGTTTGACCACAAAACCTTTTCCCACATGTCTGCTGTATCATCTACATGCGTTTTCACAAACTCCATACATGATTTAAGACAAGTCTTTTTGAGAAGTGGCTTCTTTCTTGCCACCCATCTATACAGGCCAGCTTTGTGTAGGGACTGGCATATTGTTGATGTGTGAACACAGACTTCCCATCTCAAACACGGGACTTTGTATATCTGTCAAGGTCATTGTTGGCTTCAGAGTAACAACCCGAACCAGTTTCCTGCTTGCCTTGCAGTTTGGGAGGGCGACCTAATCTTAGTAGCGTCTAGAGATGGTATGATGCATGTTCCATTCATTGATGGACTTCACTGTGCACAGAGGGATAATCAGCGCCTTTGAAATTTTATTGTACCTTCTCTTACGCTATGCCTCTCTACCACTTTATCCCTGGCTTGTTTCGAAAGTTCCTTTGTCTTCATGGTCGTTTTGTTGGATCAGTATGCGAGTTGCAGCTTGAAAGTTTTTATATACCCGAGGGAAATTATCTACAAATTAAACCCCTTTGATTACACATAGGCTGAAACCATTTCACTTATTTTGTGACCTTTCAAAATATTCATTTGCACCTGAGCTGATTTAGGGCTGCAGTAGCAAAAGGGTTGAATACTTATGCAACTGAGATTTCCTTTCCCATTGTCTGATTTTTGCTGCACTTATTGTATTTTTTAAATTCCCTGTACTGTATTCTTTGTGACATACAATATAATAAATCTGTTTTTCTCTGTAAATCTTAGTTTTTTATATTCTGTATGTATTTTTCTAACTTTATCACTCTGGAGTAGTTTTTTTAGATTCTACATGTAAAGTCACAATTGAAAACATTGTGTCGTACACTCAGGTGCCAAATGCGCAGGGGGTGAATACTTCTGCACAGCCCTGGATATAGCATGCTCAGGCCTTTAAGGTATTTGCCTTGCGAAAGCAAGACACCCTGTTCCACGCATATGTATCATAGATAGCGGTTATAGCTGTTTATTTATGGGGATGTTGGAATGCAGATATAGGAGTTAAAGAAGCAAAGTGAACTAGATAAAGCTCATCATGGGAGTGTGACTGTCAATAAAAGCATGGCACCCTTAGGGGCACTTGCTATTGTCTCTTCCACAACACATGATTTGTACCATACACAGACATTATATTCAATAGACAGCCAGAATACTGGAGCTACCCATGGCGGCATATCCAGAAGACGAAGCACTAATTACCAATCAATCCTCATACTGTGAGTAAAATCATAGCTATCCCTTTACATAGATATGCCCTATAGCAGGAGACACCAGACTACTATTATTTTAAAGAAAATAACCTTTCCTGCATTCTTTATTTGTCCTATACAATCTTGTTCTCAACTCTCTATTCTTTCAAAGCTACTTTGTATTATTTAGCTTCCTTCTGTACTTGCCCCTTCCATTTGGAATGACCCCCTCAACATTTCAGCTTCACTCTGCATTGTGACTTTTAAAAAGAATTTAAAACACATTTGATTCTGCTGTTGGCTTATTTCTATGCTGCTTTGCCAACCGCTTTGTTGGCAGAAGGACAATCATTAGCGTACCTGTCTTTATTTGGCTGCTGCTTTGAATACACTACATGGTTCACCCTCTGCTGCATAATTAAAAACCAGCCTTATACTACATGTTTAGGACAATACCAGAAATACCAAAACAGAAAAACAACATAATAAAAGAGCTCTCCCTTCAATCCTGCCTTACCCTCCTGTCACGTACGGCACACCTGTGAGCACGTGACCTGCATACGGGACACGTGTTAATAAACAGCAAACTAGCTGACCCACTTTTCACATTCCGCAAAGGTCCCTCAAATGAGTAATATCTCCCCTCACTCTGTCCCAATATACCATGTGTCACGGACAGCACACAAGTGAGCACGCGACTTAGATATGCAACCAGGGATAATGCACACGGCTAAACTAACCAACTCACATTTCTCCTTCGCAAAGGTACTTCAAATGAGTTAATATTAACTCATTTGATTGCAATCTAATCCGCTGCCACCACCCAAGAAATATGCAGACAAAATATGTCATATTTATATTTCCCAGCCAGGGTCTAAGGTCCCTGATTATAAACGAAAAACTATGCACTTGGCACACAAAAAAAATCTGTTGTAGCAAAATGTTTCAGAAAATAGAAGTTACGCTCTAGAAAGCGTGCAACATTTCATTCAGAGCCCAAAGCATTACTCTCTGCTTTAGAATACAAAAAAAAAAAGGAAAGAACATACAGTTACAATACATGTAGAACAGTTTGTTAAAATAAAAAGGATAAAACATACGTAAAAATTCATATTCTTTTACGTCATATGTTTTTCCTCAGAGAGGTCACTGACGTAGGAAAGATGAGAACTCGTGTGTCTGATCCCAAAACATATATATCTCTTGTTGAATTCTACACATAATTAAAAAGAAGGGCTTTATATTCTAACTGCCCTTCATTAAGGACACCCTAAGACCATCCCTGTCGTAAATCAGCTACTTGGGTGACATTTACGACTTTTAGGGGAAAAAAACACATTTTCTTCTGACGTTTAAATTTGACTCAATATATAAAGACACACAACTTAATTTCTCTGAACCTTAGACAGCCGCCATCTTCACTGTTGGGTCTGTGTGCTTCTCATACATGCCCACTGTGTGCTTCTCATACATGCCCACTGTGTGCTTCTCATACATGCCCACTGTGTGCTTCTCATACATGCCCACTGTGTGCTTCTCATACATGCCCACATAGAAAATTTGACAGCCTAACGTCTATTTTTGCATGAGAAACATATCGGTAGTTTGCCACCTCCGAACATCAAATGTTTGGCATCATTTGATTTGTTTAATTGCAACATCTACAAATACATATCCGATATACTTCAGAATATGTGTCAGGTCCATGATATCTTCATATTTCATATTTAATGGTAGGGCTAGCCCCATGGCACTCTGTAGAACCCTTCCAGAAATGCTTTGAAAGTACCTTTAAAAAAGTGTCCTGTTTACTCGAGTGTCAGAAGAGCCATAATTTAATCCCATCTCTGGCAAAAGAGATGTTCTTATCTCTAGATTCAATTATTCCTATAAACTAGGTCTGGCCAAGGGTTTAACGGGTCATACAAAACATGTGTTTGGATATTTAAGTCAAACTGTAAGCACATTAACCCATGAACTACCAGATTAAAATACTTCATATATCATGGCACCTTCATTCACCCTCACTCGAGTTTCTTTTAAATGTTGACTGAAACAGCAAATACTAAAGCTAGGTAGAGTAGCAAGAATACCTATATACAGTAGTTGCTGGACAAAAAGGACATGTTGAACCTTTTGTAATTCCCAATGTATGCTTACATTTTAATAATTTGTCATCATTTAATTACAGTCTTTACTAAGGGAGAAAATGTCTTCCAATTTAAAATACGTATCTGTAAACACAGCAAAGCTGAAAATATCAAGCGAAACCAAATGACAGAAAGTGGAAAATGAAAACCTCTATTAGGGAAGAGTTATGCATTTCCATGACATCCCTGCTTAGTGATACACACCATTAAACTGGAGCGCTTTTTACAAAGATTCAAAGGGTGTTCAGTATAATGATTGACTAACTTCCATTGAATCATTGTCAAGGTTATATTATAATTCCTTGGGCAAGCGAGAGATGTGCCAATGACCGAAAGACCCAAGATTGACTTTACTTTTAATTGGTACCATTTCTCGTTCAATGCATAGCTGCTTAATATCCCTCTGTCACATATATAGTCGAGGAGTTGCAATGGAGGGAAGATACTCATTCAGATCATCCATTCTTTACTATTGGAATGGCTGCTTAGAACTTTGAATCAAAGGGAGGAGATGCCACGAAAACCCTTTGGCAGCAAGAAAAAGATTGAACCAGTTTCTCACCTTCTAAAGTATTTCTTTACATGCTCATATTAGTAGTTCGGGGTTCCCCAAGTTCAGTCCTCAAGATCAACCAACAGGTCTCCAAGATTTCTGTCGTTAGCACTTGATTAACCAATTAACCTAGTTGTAATTATCACAGAGACAAATTCCTTAAGCACGTGTTGAGCGAAAACCTTGGTCTGTTGGTTGCTCTCGAAGATTTTATGTGAGTAACCCTCGATTAGGTTATGGACAAAGCGGAGGGTATATTTCAGCAATCCCCTAAAAACACTGCATCTGAGCACACAGCGGTAAAGTAAGGCCTCGGCCATGTTACCTGCTTGCTGGCGGAGGAGCGCTCCCGCTCAGCACTGAGCCCCTACAGCCGCAATTAGAGCTGAATATACAAAATATTGTTGAACTTGCTTCACCATTTGGCGTTGTGCGCTGTTTTCTTTTGTTTCCATTTTCTTAGTGTGTGTGGGGTGCTGAGCCACCCCCTGTGTTTATAGCAGCAGACGCCCGTATCCTCAACACGGTTATGTGATATAATTTATTTATTTTTTACATATCTCACTGTGGGAGCTGTGGTATAATCTTTTATCACATATTTTTATGGTTTAGTCACTGCACTGTGTATATCCATATATTATATATCCTAGTAGTTAGTTAGATAGTAGCGCACAGTATTTTTTCTGTTTTTTAGTAGGGGCTCGCCTACACTTCCACAAGCGCGCGGAAGCGTAGGTCTTAGGTAAATTTTAAATTCAAGCGCTTGCCGGAGCGCAGGGCCGGTCACGTGAGCGGTTCGCCCAATGAGGGCGAAGCAGCTCCGTGATGTCACTGGCCCGCCCCCGGCGGCGCGCAGGGAAAGCACCCGCAAGGCCAGGGAAAGCACCCGCTTTCCCTGAGCCTCAGCGCGCCTCAGCACGCCAGCAGGAAGCTTGGCCGAGGCCTAAAGAAGTATGGCTTCAATGATGACAATGTAGCAAGTGCCAAGTAGTGACAAAATAGGAGCGAAAAGGCTTTAGTCCCTGTGCTGCTCAACCTTACCACTATGTATCCTCTATAATCTATCGCCACTGTGGAAATCTGGGTCCAATTTTCACTGGCCTTTTTACAAAAACACCAATTAAAAAAAAAAAAAAAAAAAAACCCACAAACGCACAAAATTTAAGTATTGCATTCTGAGAATCTTATAAAGTATTGTAAGGTATTCAGAGGCATGTTTTTCTAAAATACTGAGCCTAATGATATACAAAATAGTTTGGCATATTCCCCAATGGCTGATTAATCAATTCCAATTTTTCTTAGTAATTGCTTAGGCGCGAGAGAAAATAAATGATTTTGCTGAGGAATTCCTTTGGAATTGTTCTTTTGGATAAGGCTGCGGCCACGCTGCCACTGACCGCGCTCATGCTTGAGAGTGGTGAAGTCACCAAATCTCCAAGCATGAGCGTTCGGATGTCCAGCAACTTTTTCGGGAAGCACGCCTCAAACTCAATTTAATCAGTCTCGGCAAGCGCCCAGCGTCCGCGAGCGCGTGGACGGACATATTTAAATTGATTGTGCTGACCCCGCCAAGCGGCGCAGCCTAAACTACGCAGAGAGAATACATTATTTCTGGGTAGTTCTGTTGCCTTATCACAATTTGAATAGCTCACGCTTTTAAGAAAAGCAAAAAACAAAAAGAGAGAGACCTACTGAAATAATTCAAGATGTTTGTCACCCATTTCAGCAATGAAAACAAAAGTTATATTATATTACATGACTATGGAATGGGACACATTGCCTGTTAAACAAAGTCTATCATCTTCTCATAATAACAACTTACTTTGGCACATTAAAAGCTCTATAGTAAACTTTAAGGATGTGTTAAGAGATACATAATTAATCTGCAGTTCGTGCCAATGGAGAACAGAGGAGATAATTGATTTGACGGAAACATATGCTGCTCACATGGGATTCAAACAGTTAGGCTGCGTCCATAGGACTGCAGCTGTGCTGAGGCGCGCGGAGGCTGAGGGAAAGCGAGTGCTTTCCCTGGCCTAGGTCCGCGTGCCGTCCGGGGGCGTGTCGGGGGGGGCGGGCCAGTGACGTGACGGAGCTGGTTAGCCCTCATTGGGCGAAACGCTCACGTGACCGGCCCTGCGCTCCCTTGAGCGCTTGAATTTAACATTTTGGTAAGACTTACGCTTCCGCACGCTTGCGTAAGCGTAAGCGAGCCCCTGCTAAAGCCGCTCTCATTGCGTCTGCAGGGGCTCAGTGCCGAGCGTGAGCGCGCCTCAGCACATAAGCGCAGACCCTGGACGCAGCCTAAGAGATTCAATGGTAGTCACAATAGCTTTGTGCCATCATAATGCAAGGCTTTTTATTTTGTGAGAAATCGATGCAATTGTATGTTAAACGAGTAAGATTGAATTCAAACAGATTAAATGTTCTTCTTGACTTAACAAATTTTTTTTCAGAAAGGTCGAGGGTAACACTACTTTTTCCCGACTGTAGAAAGCCAGAGCCAGAAAGTTTACAATTAAAAGTAATAAACACGCATTAGTTACAGACGATGCATTGCAATCATTACATCATACTTGTCCTTTGCTTAGGCTACAGGACAATTAGTCCTCCAAATAATTTTTATAAGCAGTAAATTACAGTAATTACCAGATTTTGGATAGAAAGCTCACAAACTACAGCCAATATAGACAGTAGGATGCAGATCTCCTGCCGGTTTTCAACCTAACTACCAGCAAAAAAAAAAAAAACAACTATTAAAGATTGATCATGGGAGTAGGACGCACCTGCATTTTCTGCACCAGGCTGTATAGCGGAGACCTAGTTAGTGTTGGTGGTTGAAAGAACCAAATTTAGTAGTCCTTGTACTGATAGACCTAGAGGTTAAGTATTGTACATATGACCATGTTTCCAGCAGACCTGGTTCCAGATCATCAAACCCTGCACCGCACAGATAACAGCGAATGACAATAACACTGATGTTGCCGAGATATCGTTTTGGGAAGGTCAATGTCAAAGATCTAAAAGAAGAGTATAGTAATATTCCTGGAAACAGTTGGCTATTATTGATCAGACCTTTTTCTCAGATCTGCCTCCTGTCGTATCTTAACATACAATTGTTATTATTAGCAGGTTACTTACACGGTCATTAAGGCCTAAAGGGTACAAACGCCAATTACGGCTTCATCATGGGGACGCTAAAACAACCAATAAGACTGATGCGCAGACGCATAACGCAAATAATGTGCGCACCAAGTCTCTTCCGCGCGAGAAAAAAAATACTCCTGCATCGTGTCACGTAAGTTACTGATTGTATTTTTTTTGTACAGAAGGAATGCTAATCAAACATCTGTAAAGTTATATAGTTGACATACAGAATAAAGCACTGCTGCCACCTGCTCAACATCAGCTGAAAGAATAACTTATGATAGCAGCGCCAGGCTACAAAGCAGGGCAACCCAACAGAGGTGCTGCCCTCACATGACCTTGATAGTCACAAGCCGACCTTCATAACAGCCATTAAACATGAACAGTAACGTGATTCGAGCAATATAAAAGCAACAGACTTAATGGCGACGATGTTAACGTTTGACACAAATGCAAAAGGCCCACAGGTCGTACTATTGGTGGACTTGGCGCCGTGTTGCCCACGGCTCTTCAGTGTTGTACTAAAAGTTTTATTGTCTCAATAGAAGGTTGAACTGTTTTTCTAATTGCATAACATTTCGCACGCTGCAGTGACGAGCGGTTTTAATGGCCCCAAAAGAAAAAGAAACCCCAGTATGGGAAGCACTCTGTGGTGTACGTGAAAAATGTTGGTGTTGAAAACGCAACTTAAATGGTAACGATAATTAAAATATATACATATATATGTCAAGGCTTTTGCAAGTGACTGACAGTAAATAGCACAATACAATACATGCTTCAAAAGATTAAAAGTAAATTGTCTGTTGTATGTGCACCACACTTAGGCTAAGATTATACTCCGTGCGATGGCGCACAAATTGCATTATCCCTATGAGTCCGCCACTAGTGCGTGCACGACGGAGCGCCATCGCGTTTTGAAAAGACAAAAAATTTATTTTCCAACGCGGCCGCGTGATGTCCGCCTCACATGAGCAGTTCAGCCAATGAGGGCGAATCAGCTTTGTGACGCGTCCGCCACGCCTCCCCATCGCCTGCAGCTCAGTTCACACATCGCTCAGGCAACAGGCGTGCACGAGTCTAGGCGGTCCATCGTGCGCACAACTAGTATAATCTTAGCCTAAGAGCTAGTGAAATACTGCTCTGCCCTTGATAAACGCTTCAGTGCTATTCCGTTTGTGGGCTGTGTTAGACGGAGATATTGAGACAGTCTATCTTATATATGCTACACCCACAAGAAGCAGTTGTAGTGAAAATCCCAGATAGTGCAAGGATATGTACAGTATATTATGTGAACCAGAGGATAGTAGCTGCCAGTGGAGCAGTGGGGCACTGTAGATTTCCTAAGGTTACAATTTCTATGGCTATATTAGCTTAGCTTAATGCCTTAAGGCAATGTGATTGCGCTGAGGCGTCCGCGCAGTCTTCGGCAGCATGGACGCTGCCTAAGTTTCCCTTCAGAGCTTTACATTTTGGTGCCAGAGTCCCACAGGAATAAAGTGAATGCCTGGACCACAGGGAGCGCAGACACTGGGATTTCAACTGGGTTCAACCACTTGAAAAGCAGCGTTATTTTCTACTAAGCTACCGTACTCTTTCCGCCTTCTCCTCAGTGTCTTGCTGGCAAAGATATGGCAAGTTACCATTTTTACCATAAAAATGCCAAGGGAAAAAGAACTAAACATTTGCTTCCCCATTTCCACAGGAGTTCTCACTAAGAAGCAGATAGGCAGCCTTTGCAGCTCACATACGGCAACGTTTATAGTGGGCACGCGCGGCGGAGCGCAAGACGTCAGGCGCGTGAAACCTGCACGGAGGTCCGAGGTGATGGGGAGGCGTGGCCGTGACATCACATGAGTGGGTCAACCTCGTGACGTGCTGCACGGCAAAGACAAAATTCTTCTCTTCTCCAGAATTGCGCACGCAGTCGCGCGCTTTATGGGCAGCCTCATAGAGACTCATAACACTGTCACACCAACGTTTTTTTGTTTGTGTGTGGGTTGGATTGCTGTTCTAAAAGGAGAAAAACACTTGCACAATGCCGGAAACAATGGGATTTATACATTGTAAGACTTTTCCATCCACAAGCTGGTGCTGGTCAAACGTGGGATCCTTGAACATCTGTGACCAGAGATACCGGTGGCTGAATTGCATATCAGGCTAATTGTCATTTGTGCTTATCTAACAAACAAAGTCCAGAGAGTCACGCAGGCGATCATCAGGAAACTGCCATTTGCAAAGATTTACACATTTTACGTCAAAGCTTTGCGTAGGCAGCATGCTCTGGTATTAATTAAAAAGGCATCACAAATGGGATCGATAAAACATAAAGGTTCCCAAAGCAACAAGCTCATTTTGCAAGCGTAAGCATCACGCTAGCAACTATTTCCAACAACAACCTGCACCTCTTGGGTATCCCAAGTAACCAAATCATTCCCTGAAGGCAAATCACTGGCAAACGTGAACCACAGTTCAGTGACCATCTGATGGGGTAAAAACGCACAAGCAAAGCACATCACAAACATGTTGTGAGAATGGAAAAGAAGGGCAATTATAAAGGGGTGGGGGGAGGAAAAAACTAGGGACACCAAGTGGAACGGGTAAGGTAAGGCCTAGCAAAAAAGTGTCATGTCCGAGTTTATATAGGGAAATACTGACCTACCGTTACAAAACACCACCTTCTCGGGATAAAGGGCAAAAAGCAGCCTGGAGCCCTTCGGCGATGGGGCACCTGACTGTAGGGGCTAGGTTCCCCTCTCTTCCCCCCCCCCCTCCTCCTCACCTTTGGTGCCAGTCCACATGCTGCTTCCCCTCTCCCCTCCAGCTTGGCTGGATTGCATGCTGTTTCCCCTCCTACTCCCCAGTGTCGGGGGGGGGGGGGTGGAGCTAAGGGGATTCAAAGGACCGCAGGGGAAGGAAAGCAGTCTGCTCCCCAAAAAGAAGTTACAATGGCTGCCGTGCAGGAGCTGTTGGACAGGCTGCAAAACAGAGGCTGGATGGTTTCAGAAACAGCTTGGAGGTCTGGTTACAAGAGGTGGTGAGGGGGATGCAGGTTGGATGCAGAGGGGGATGCAGGTTGGATACAGGTTGAATGCAGACGGGGATGCAAGTTGGATGCAGAGGGGGGTGCAGGTTGGATGCAGAGGGGTGTGCAGGTTGGATGCAGAGGGGGATGCAGGTTGGATGCAGGTTGAATGCAGAGGGGGGTGCAGGTTGGATGCAGAGGGGGGTGCAGGTTGGATGCAGAGGGGGATGCAGGTTGGATGCAGGTTGAATGCAGAGGGGGATGCAGGTTGGATGCAGGTTGGATGCAGAGGGGGATGCAGGTTTGATGCAAGTTGGATGCAGAGGGGGGTGCAGGTTGGATGCAGAGGGGGGTGCAGGTTGGATGCAGAGGGGGATGCAGGTTGGATGCAGAGGGGGATGCAGGTTGAATGCAGAGGGGGATGCAGGTTGAATGCAGAGGGGGATGCAAGTTGGATGCAGAGGGGGGTGCAGGTTGGATGCAGAGGGGTGTGCAGGTTGGATGCAGAGGGGTGTGCAGGTTGGATGCAGAGGGGGGTGCAGGTTGGATGCAGAGGGGGATGCAGGTTGAATGCAGGTTGGATGCAGGTTGGATGCAGAGAGGGCTGCAGGTTGAATGCAGAGGGGGTTGCAAGTTGGATGCAGAGGGGGGTGCAGGTTGGAAGCAGAGGGGGGTGCAGGTTGGATGCAGAGGGGGGTGCAGGTTGGATGCAGAGGGGGATGCAGGTTGGATGCAGAGGGGGGTGCAGGTTGGATGCAGAGGGGGATGCAGGTTGGATGCAGAGGGGGATGCAGGTTGGATGCAGAGGGGGGTGCAGGTTGGATGCAGAGGGGGGTGCAGGTTGGCTGCAGAGGGGGGTGCAGGTTGGATGCAGAGGGGGGTGCAGGTTGGATGCAGAGGGGGGTGCAGGTTGGATGCAGAGGGGGGTGCAGGTTGGCTGCAGAGGGGGGTGCAGGTTGGATGCAGGTGGTGAGTGTGAAAGGCTGCTGGACAGGCCACAAACAGGCTCTTTCAAGGGGGGCTGGATGGCTTGAGCAACAGCTTGCAGGAGGAGGTGATGAGGCTGGAGTTTACATTTGGAAAGGGGGGGTCTCCCACTTGGGTTTGCATAGGTGTAGGGGCCCCACGTGAGCCCCTCACTGCGGTGGGGAAACTATATTTGTGCCCCTATGGTTTTGGTGTGCCCCCACAGGAGCGGGAGAACCCACAGGAGGAAGGGTGGGGGGTTTCACGGGAGCCCCAATGGGGTTGGTGTGCTCCTTTTAGGGGGGTAGTCCCACTTACGCCCCTGAGGCGGCTGTGGTGGTTCCGCTTGAAATCCACACGGGTTGGGAGCCCCACGGGGGCGGGGGAGCTATTTGAGCCCCCGCAGGAGTGGGAGGAGCTATATGTGACCATTGGGGTGGGGAACCTCATTTGAGTCCATCACTGAGGAGGGGGGCTATACTTGTGCCCCTATGGGGTTGGAGTGCCCCCACTGGAGGTAAGGGGGGCTTCACAGGAGCCCCCACTGGGTTGGGGGGGGGCAGCCTCACATAAGCCCCTCCGTGTGGCTGGCATTGCAAAAGCGGTGCTGGAAGCCTTGGGTTGTCACTTGTTAGCAGGGGGGTAAAAAGGGAAAGATATGGGCAGGAGAGTATGTGGAGATATTATCCCTACTACACGGGTATAGGGAAGTGCTGAACTGTGGGATTGGTTGATTTCTAGTCCTGGTTGTATTAAGTGTACAATTAGAACCAGAATGAGTGCTGTGCTGTGTATACTAGCAGGGGTGGCTGAACTTGGAGTGTTCTGTGGGTTCATTTCTTTTAACAGTGTGGTAATTGAAAGCCTGTGACTAACTTTTGATGTTCTCTCTCCTGCCTGATTGAGCCAGCAGTGGGGGTGATAAGTTGATTGCTACCCTAACACTCCTGGTTGGTGTGTGTCCCTATTTAAATCAGAGGCTCGTGGTGAATCCTGAGCTTGGGTATCACGATCTGTGTGACCGGTTGATTTCACGTGCTGGTTGTATTAGGCGTGGAGTTAGAGCCAGAAGGGAAGTGCTGGGTATACTAGCAGGGGTGGCTGAACGTGGGGAGTGTACAAGGGGTTAATGTCTTTTCAAAATATGTGGTATTATCCAGAGGGATCGTCTGTGAATTATGGCATCAACGAGGAGCTTTGCTCGGTGGGTTATGCACATTTTGATCAGGCTGCAGCATTAGTGGACAGGTACGGGCAGGACATAAAATTGGCATTTAGGTTACTACCAATACACCCTCAGTGCTTTCACCTACTGGGATGCAAGCTGGGTGACCAGAATTTGTGGACATGTGCTTGCCAACGAGGTGTGCCCCATCATGCTTCTACTATGAAACGTTCAGCACTTTCCTGGAACGGGGAAAGAATGCAGGCGGTGGGAGCAATGCACTATGTAGACAATTTTGGTCATTGGTCCAGGGGAGTCAGATTTGTGCGCCAGATGGCTGCCGGAGCAGGTGAGTTCGGCTTTCCTTTGGCGGCAGGGTTGGCACTTGCCAGGGTTTATTTGTGCAAATAAAGCCGTGGCCTTTGTACCTCCAGACCTTTGTGGTGTGTTTATTTATATGTGGGTTGGGGGAGGGGAGGGAAGGGGAGCTTCCTCGCAGGCTCCACGGTCAAGTCAGACAAGAGTTCTGCGACTCTATAGGGCCCATCCAGAACTACAGGTTTTGTAGCTGCAGTAAATGCGCACTGAAAAAAGAAATCACCTGGAAGCGTGTAGTATTGGCTGGTCACACTGAAGATGCCGGAAGTTTTTATGTATTGCTGTGTAACTCGGCAGTCACAAAGCATTAAGGAAAAGGAGACTGCACTGTACATCTGGATTACAGGATCAGACCGCTCTGGGACGCCAATGTCAGGATTCTAGGGCTTCCGATTTGTTCAACATTACGTATTGCAAAGTCAAAAATGTATACGTGGAAAGCAAAGACTAAACAATTGTTTAAAAAAAAAAAAAACGTCGAAAATGATTCCCAGTATATGCTGGTAATAGTGAACCCGGCTTTATATTACCGGTCCCACTAAACAAAATATATTGGAGATGTGTTAAACTGAAAAGAAAGTATTGTGATGGGTGTTTTCAAGAATTTATGTTACAAGGTTGGGATTCCTCGCATTCAGCTTTCTTTTCACCTCTATCCAAAACAGCTTCATTTGGGGGATTTATTATGGAGAATTGATGATTCTTTCAAATAAAATTGTTGTCCAACAAGATATTGTTGCCCTTATTGGCAAACATTGGACTATAGAGAGTAGTGTGTGTGTGTTTGGAGTGCTAACCATGGAAGTCGTGAGGTAGCCAGTAACCATTTTATTCTACCATAGCTCACCAGTCACTCTGAAAGCATAATTTCTGATGGAGGAGATTAAAAAGGAGGGACACCCTGATAAACATGTGATACAATATGTTGTGAATAGCTTTTCAAAATCACGAATCATGAATCATGGCCCGCGTGGCAAAAACACACATAGCGTAACATAATGCAACACGTTAAGAAATGCGGGGTGAGGTGCCATCAACAACATGTGTGCGTGGCGATGTGAAGCAAGAGCAAATCACGAAAACCGTGACAACCTTCAATAAGCACATCACATCTACAAAACAATTGTATACCTATTAATTATCACAACATGATGCACAAGGAAGAGTAATGGAATTCGTGAATAAAGTCATCTTTGACCAATTAATGCAGCAGTCCAAGCTGCCGTATCTCCACCCCCCCCCTTTAATATGTGCATCAATACAATCCACACAATAAGTAATTAGCGAAGTTGCCGATCGATCCGTTCTTCTGTGATCGATCGGCGAACATTCAGCTCGGGGGCTCACTAAATGGCTGTCCATGCAGCAGGAGACCACCAAAGATGCAAAGTTCTGTGGGGAAGATCATGTGACCAGGCAGTCACTAGATACAATTGGTGTGTAGCTAGAGAGGGCAGCGCTCAAAAAGGGGTGTGCCAGAGCCTGTTTCAGAAGAGGAAGGGGATGCGACTTTGTAAATGGTTGCTATAGGAACAAAAAAAAGTGTTACATTACAATACATTAAAAATATAATTCACCGTTTTTTTTAAATGCTACAAGTATTTTCTCATAGTACAGAACAGATTTATTTAAACAAAAAAAAACATGTAGGATACTGCTTGGTCTGCAGCTTTAAAGCAGCAATACTACAGTCCCCCTTTTTTCTTATTTTTATATGAAAGCCTGTGACAATGTATAACGCAACATTATTACCTAAGCTGGCTATCGTTTGGTGCTCCTGTTATAAATCTGTAAAAATCCTGATTGTGTGCCTAACATAATGGCTGCTGCAGTCAGTGTAACTCAGCAGCTACAATGTATCATTATATTACTAAGGTAACAGTATCTATTGTTACAGTTTACAGCTCAAACTGCTGGGAAAATTGCCAACAAATTATCCCAAAGAGGAAAGTGTTACAAAGACATTGCAAAACTTGGGAGTTGGGATAAACCCATTATAGAAATTAAAGAATACTTTAAAACTCATTTAAAAATGGCATTAACAGTTGAATATTAATTTTAAAACAATACAGTATTATTTAATATGACGGAACGGATTTATATTAAAAAAAATCCATATAAGATTTCATGTTTTGCTGCTTTAAGCAGATCTGGTGCGATAATTAATTTTTTTTAGCCAGACTACGTAGGATAAAGAAACAGGAAGTATTATGAAATTGTCAAGGACTCTCCCACATGTTTGCCTCTTGAAACGCATGACCAGCGAGATTGCTCTTGAATCTTTCACGCACAGATTCCAAATATAAAATATGTAATTGAGCAACACAACAAGGTGTCTACTTCAGGAATATGAGATCCGTGCACAAGAGAGCTTGACGTTCAGCGTAGCATCATTATCTCAAGAGAACTTTCGGGGTAACGAAAAAAGCTGCACTGGAGACCAAGATTTTGGCGCCAAAGGGATTAAAAAAAAAGTTAAAACTGATACAGCATTCTGAATGCAAATCTTTAAAAGAGGCCAAAAAAAAAGTTTGTTTTTTGTTCAAGAATTTAAATGTAATGGACTTTTAGAAAAATTCAACTCACTGTAAAGTAAAAATGTTACTTTTTTTTTGCTTCTTATGTAAAAATTAGCCTGGTTATACTTTTTATGGGTTCGCTTAATTTGAATGTTATCTGGCATTTATTGTTCTTTCCCCCTTTTTTCTGTAAACAAAATTATGCTGCCATCATTTGTCAAATACAACATTAACAGTTTCCAATCTCGCAAGAGAGATTGGGCGAAGTTTGTATAATTACGCCAAAGCATTCGGTTGACATGGAAGCATTAAAAGTTCAAACAAAACATTATAAAACACCAAAACTTGTTAAGAGGTGTACAGAAATCTTCCCCACCCTTTATTATTAGGATGGGAACCAAGGGGTCTCCCCTCAAGGGAAAACAAAATGGCAAGTTAAAATTGCCTACATCATCTATGGTTGCTTCCTATTGGCCCGTGTGAAACCAGGAAGTACCGGTGATACTTTTAGTAAGTATCATGGAAACCAGAGGGCCTCCTGGAGCTGAAAATCCCACGGGTCAGCTCCAGGGACTCTCTGGTTCCCATCCTGGTGATAAAACTGTGAGGGAAGGGGAGCAGTGGAGGGACAAACTGCTGCTTTAAACAGGGCACTGCCATTGACTCATGTTTGTACAAGGAGGCCCTGGACCGTGAAGGTATAAACACGCTTTGTGAGAAGTGCCAGTAATGATCAGCCTACAAGAAAACCGAACTGTGATCACGTCACTCTGGTGGGATTCTGGTTGTAATCTACTTTAATGGGTTGAAATTGAGTGATAGCCTGACTTTCATGCTTGGTAACCTCAATCTTGCAACCCTGCACATCCTCTTCCTTCCGGGGGTTTCAAACTGGTTTTCGTGTATGTGAAATTATTCTAAAGCATAAATTGTGCCTAAGCCACAAAACTGACATTTCACTGCAAAGCGCTAAATGCTTTACTCCAGGGGTGCGCAAACTGGAGGGGCGTGAGATTTTCGGGGGGGGGGGGAGGGGGTGCGGTGGTTACAGAGGCCCTGTGTTTCTCAAAAGGCATGTAAATTAAATGCCGGGGGACCGCGCAAGGCATCTGTAACATCCCTTAGCTTGACTTCCAGCGATGCGTCGTCATGGCAACCCGGCATTAAATGACCCCGCAGCGTCATTTGATGCCGGAGCTGAGCAGATGGGGGGGGGGGGCGCGCAAGCAGGGGGCGCACTTTGTGCACTCCTGCTTTACTCTAAAGTAGCCTCTGTGCCGAAGACATCTGCACCAAATGTAAGAAGCTGTGAAAGATTCATAAGCTGCTGCTCCCCCCAAATAAACGCAGATGCAAACATTTGCACCGGGTTTTTTATATACGTATCCGCCAAAGAACCTCATTTTTTTTTGGGCTCAGAACAAGTTCGCCTTAATTTCCCCTTAAATTAACCAAGCTCACATCATTGACACAGCTTGTCGATCCACTGGGCCTGTTCTTTGCGGCGACCAATGCAGGACATGCATGCCAAAAGCGCATGTTTTATTAACACATTTTGACATGGGAAAGATAGGTTCTTGAGTGGCTGCTGTCAACATGAGGCCGTCATACACCCTGAGGAATAAATATGTTTTGCTAACAAAATATTCGGTACACCAGCACCTTGTTGCACTGAACTAGAACACAAAGCAGGTTCGAGCTGTGCACACACACTGGAAAAATAATCATGGGTTGTCTGCGACATCAGCAACACGCAGAGAGGCATTTTCCATGTGTATTGCAAAGAGCTTAACGTACCATAAATATATTATACAAGTTTAACCCTGCACCTGTTGAGGATACAGGCCATTAACCTCCCCAGGTGCCGGTCAAAGCTCATTAGCAAATGTAACCTTGCACAGACTGAATTTGTGTGTGAAAACAATATTGCTGGCACAGCCAAATTACCAAAAAATAAAAAGTGTAGATGAGCATTAGGATTCACTTTATATTGTAGGACATAAAGCATTAGAAAATGGACTGGAAGAAAAATAGAAGAATGTCAAATGGAAGGTTTCAGACTGAAACACAAACAGCTAAGACAGACATTCTACAAATCAACACATGCACCACGCACTTCCCCTCAGGTATCCAGAACCAAACACTTGAATGAGTTGATGCGCTGATCACATTTGTTTTGTGGAACATGGAAGAGGAACAGATACGTTAACTAATCGCTCTCAAGAGATATCGGCCCTTTTTTTACTGAGGAGTCTTCTACCTTTAGGCAGAATGGGCTGTAGCTTCTTCCAATGTAGCAAGGTGTCGAATTTTCAGAAGGCCGCTCAGTAAACATGGCCTGTTACCCTTGTGCACGTCATCCGATAATATTTGCACAGATTTTGTAAAGTCTCCAAACAATTTACACTGGGATTTCATGGGAAACAGGATATACTGTTAACATTCCGGTTTAGCAGAAAAATACAATTCACTCAAAACATCAAGCTGCAGAATTTCAGTTTGAAGACAAAATACATTTATTTTCTAGATTGTTTCATCAATTTTTCCACATTATATTGTGCGCGGGGGAAAGAAGCACGTCTACATGGAAGTGTCATATTTTTCACAAACCCCATCATAAATCAGGGGGGTGGCGGGGTGGTATAAAGCTCTGAATAAACAGAAACCATCTCTGCATGAACAGCTTGCTCTCTGAGGCTTTGGAAAATGCAAAGCATCACATTCAGAATTTTCAACATAGTGGACTTTAGATTACTCGCTGTAAAACCATTTATAATGCAGCAAAATGCACGGGCTTAGAATCCGCAGCAATAATTTATCACAATGCAAATAAACGGAGTACAACACTAAAAATAGTCTGCTGAAATGTGCAAGAGAAAATGGATGCAATGCTCTGTAAATCCTCAACAAAACTGGTCTATTGGACCCCACAATTACTCGTGTCCCCTTGTCACGTACGGCACACCTGTGAGAATGTGACCTGTATATGTGACAAGGGTTAATACACACAGATATCTCATCGATTCAATCTTCACCTCGCAAGGACCCTCAAATGAATAATATCTCCCCTCAATCCGTCACCAACAGCACACTTGTCAGCATGTGACATATATGCAACTAGGGTTAACACACAGCTAACTAGCTGCCTCACCTTTCTACTTCGCAAGGTACTTCAAATGAGTTAAAATGTACACGTACTGTTACAATATACAATTATTCCAAACAAATATCAAACATGTCATTATTTGCAGAGTCTCCAGTCCCTGTTTATTAAAAAAAATTATGCACTTGACGCAAAAAATCTGTTGCAGCAAAATGTACTTTACTCTATACAAAGCATTCGACAGTTCAATCAGAGCCCAAAGTCATTACTTATTACAGGCATACCCCGGTTTAAGGACACTCACTTTAAGTACACTCACGAGTAAGTACATATCGCCCAATAGACAAACGGCCGCTCACGCATGCGCCGGTCAACACATCCTGAACAGCAATACCGACTCCCTACCTGTACCGAAGCTGTGCGCAAGCGGGGAGACTATAGAGCCTGTTACACATGCGTTATTTACATCAGTTATGCACGTATATAACGATTGCCGTACAGTACATGCATCGATAAGTGGGAAAAGGTAGTGCTTCACTTTAAGTACATTTTCGCTTTACATACATGCTCCGGTCCCATTGCGTACGTTAATGTGGGGTATGCCTGTATAAAGTTTGGCGTTTATAAATAAAAATACAGTGCTTGAATTACAGAAAAAGATTATAACAAGAATATATAGTTTTATATTAAATGCAGCCAAGTTTCTTCAAATAAAAGGATAAATATAGCAGAACGCCCTATATGTTACCACGTCATAGGTTCTTCCCAGAGAGGTCACTTGCGTAGAAAAGATGAGAATTCACATGTCTGATCCCAAAACACACCTCTGTTGAATTCTGATTTAATAACCCCTTGGTAAGACTTATGTACTATTCTTCTCCCATTGAAAACCACATAAGCACACCCCTGTTTACAAATTAAAAGAATAAAACCTTTCTTGTGACATTTAATTTTTTGCCTCAATATATAAAATACTTTATAACTGTTTCTATGATACTTGGACACACGCGATCTTCCCTGTTACCTCTGTGTACTTAATATTTATGTTTCAACAAAAAAGGACCACATGTCATCTATTTTTAAAGGAGAAATATATATCAGTGTTTGGCATAATTTGATTAGTCTAACTGAAATGGTTATTAGTTATTCTTGCAAATTGCTGACAGGCCCATGATATCTGCATATTTAATAAAGTCCTCAGAGTAAGTGGTGACCTGTTTGTCACCTCTGTCTGTCTGTGATGCACAGGAGAAATTTCAAGAATGTAAGGTTTTCTTTGAGGCTGACAGCCCATGATCTGGGTACCGTCTACAGCCTCCTAAACTGTACATACAGTATTTCACTTTTAGTGGGCCTCAGTGATAACCCCCAGATCAAGCTCCCTTTCTAGATCAACCAGAAACAGAAAGTATCTTGATCTGTTATAAAAACAATTCTTGTATTTTTAAGACCATATGTAACCAACGTTAAGCACTGAAGTGATGGCTTCATTAAAATACTTAATATCTTCTGCCATATTAATTAGATCCCAAGAAAAATTACTATAATGTGTGCTTAGTCAAATATGACACTTTCTAAAAGGTAGAAGAACGCAGCGCACACAGAGTATAGGACAGGGACAAGCCCAGGACATAGTTGAAAGCGAGAGGTAACTCAATGAATTACTTCCTGGTAAAACATTTGATAAGTAAATAAAACAAGCAAAGAAGGATACTCCACTCCTCAAGAACATGACAAACTGAATCTGACCAAGAGGCTGTCCTACAAACCTGCCAGCTCTTTAAGAGTCATCCACTCAATACATTTCTACAGATAACCACTAGAGCACGAGTCACCAACTCCAGTCCTCAAGGAACACCAACAGTGCAGGGTACAGTATATCCCTGCTTGTGCACAGGGGGTTCAGTCAAAATGATTCAGCCACTTGTGCTAATGAAAGGATAGCCTTAAAACCTGCACTGTTAGTGGTCATTGAGGACTGGAGTTGGGAACCTGTGCACTTGGGTATGTAAATTCAACCATAGTGGAAGCATATTAAAATTGCCATACACTTGGAACACAATTTAAGATACAAGCACAATAACACATGTATACAAAACATACCGCTTCTGCTGGGACCGCCTGCGTAACTAAGCAAAGACTGCAGCAGTAGACCCAAACAAGCAGTGAATAGGGGTACGTTTAATTCAATCCTTTGAAAACCACACCGTTTGGCAATTTTTTGTATGCAGACATTCACAAATCTGGCAAATACTGGACCTTTGTGCCCTGTACAAACATTGCAAACATGGCAACATTTGTCACAAGATGGCAAGTCCAACGTTCCTATTCAGCAATTCAAATTCACTCAAAAAGTTAAAAACTGCCCATTGTTCTCGTACTTCGCAGAGATTATAAGGAGCGACAAAGTATTGCGGTTGTTAGATTTCAGCCGACCTTCTTGAGAATTTAATAAAATATGCACCAGTCTCTGTATCTTTTAGGAACGTGCACCTGGGAGAATATTTTTGAAAGAACATTTGCAGAGCAAACTGCAACACAATCACACAATAGTCCCGCATAACGTGCAACTACGGGAGGGTTTCACAATAAATACTCAAGAAAAGCTTCACAATGAATGATCAGTTTGAGAAAGAGAAAAAGGAAATGTCACAAGTACAAAAAAGAAAAACGTGTTTGGGATTAGCCAAGCGGAGCTGAACTTTTAACAGCAGTACAAGTGCTATTATCTTTTATTTGTCATTAAACGTATAGCTCATGTGGTGCGCACATGACATCATCGCGGATGCACGCGAGCGAAGGAAGCGCCGTGCACTCTGCCGACAGATTTCAAATTAACCCCTGATTGCTGCTCCGATCGGCCCCACGGGACATTGCACCAGCCAGAGGAACCAGCGGGGATGGCCCAAAAGAAAACGTCAAAGCCGGGGACCCCAGATCTCTCCAGCTACAGCCGCGGGCAGCCAGCGACAGCGGAGCGGGAAAAACAAAGATGGTGACACCAACCGAAGCACATGGGAGTGCACGGCTGCAACAACAGCCAGAGAAGGAGAGAGGCAAGTTGCAGAACCTGAGGGGGATATACCTGACAGAAAGGCCACCCTGAGAAACTCGGTGGAGAGGACAACAGCAGGTGAGGAGGCAGTGGGGAGAGCTGATTCTGATAGAGAGCGGAGTATTGCAGAGGGAGACACAGTCATTACTAAACAGGACCTCCAGAACATGCTTAAAGAAATGCAAGTGGGCTTTCAGTCAGCTCTGGATAGAACTGAAAAGGATTTTTTTTTTAGCATGTTCTTCTATAGGGCTGCTAGTTTTACGCAGCGCTTTACAGAGACATTTGGCAGGCACAGGTCCCTGCCCAGTGGAGCTTACAATCTATGTTTTTTGATGCCTGGGGCACAGGGTGATAAAGTGACTTGCCCAAGGTCACAAGGAGCCAACACCGGGAATTTAACCAGGCTCCCCTGTTTCAAACTCAGTGATAGCCAGTGTCTTTACTCAACGAGCCACTCCTCAGAACAGAAGTTCTTTATTGGCTAACAGAACAACGGAGCTAGAAAATGAAATGGACATTTCTTTACAAAATCAGGTAAATACTGACAATGAGGTCCTGTGTCTCAATGAAGAGATAAGAGTCATGAGGGATGGTATAGACTATCTAGAGAACAAGGAGCAAAGGCAGAACTTATAAATCCGTCATGTCCCTGAGTCAGTCTCCGCAGAAGCCCTCCAGCCATATCTTAAGAGACTGTTTACATCAATTGACTCCTAGCTACAAGATGGCAATCTTCTGATTGATAGAGCTCACAGAGCCCTGGGACCAAGATTTGAGGACCCCAAAAGAAGCAGAGATGTGGTCCTAAGACTCCACCAATATGTAACTAAGGAAAGGATTATAAAAGGCTGCAGAAACAGTGGCTCAATTGAATTTGAAAACAATTCCATCCATATTTTTCAGGTTCTGTCCAGGGTGACAATTGAGAGGAGAAGAGGGCTGCATCCAGTGACGGCGGTGCTCCAGGAGAAGGGTATTCGCTACCAGTGGGCCTTTCCGTTCCGCCTGGTGATAAACCATGAAGGCAGACAGATCTTGCTCCGTTACCCGATGAATCAGCATCTTTTCTGTTAGCATTGGGTCTGACCCCAGGGAGGGCTCGGGCCAGCACAAAAGACCTCGAGAAGATAACACGGATGACGGTTGATCGGCTGAGGTTGGCCGGAGATAAAAGATTCAAGACTGATGGTGGCTTTGAGTGACTCTCGGCGAGACCGCGGCCATCTCCTTGACCAGCGATTTGGCAACCCAGGGAAAGATATCCCGTATGTGTAGCTATGTTTGTTTTCTCTCCTCTATCCACTTTCCTCCCTGTCTCCCTCTATACTTTTTCCAATCTATTACAGGGACTGTTTAATATACGGTTTGCAGTCTGCTGCCTGCTTCTTGGGTGCCGGGTTGCTACAGCTGATCGGCGGACGAAACCGGTGAACACACGGATTGAGTGCCCAAGTGCCAAAGACTTAGAAGGGCTGTTTTTTTTCTTGTTTATATATACAAAAGGACATTAAGCCTCATCGAGAAACCAAGAGCAAACTACTGCTCATAACATTTAATGTTAAAAGATATTGAACAATTAAAGATAAAATGTGAATCCGGGTTTTTATATTTCTAGCCGGGAAGCCTATCCTTATAAGTACATGTTAAAAAGAAAAGTTTTATATGTTTATTTGTTCCATGGGTGTTAGGAATTAACATGTTTTTTTAGGTTCTTTTATATTCTAATCAAGCTGTGGTGAGGGCGCGATCAGGGGAGGGAGAGCAGATAGAGGCAGGGTGTGCAGGATCTGTGGGAGCTCTGCATGCCCGATGTCAGGTCGCCCCCCGTAAGGCCATATGCCCTCCAGGCCTGGCCACGTAGGGTCTGACCGCAAATTTGGGATGAGTGGCTGGTTACACTCATCTTACTTTATAGTTTAATTTTTCCTGTTATTGTTTTTCCCCAAGTTCCCGGAGGGGGGAAAAGTCTCTTTCCTTTGTTTTTTATCCCCATCTGTTCCCTACAACCATTAAAGTTTTCGTTGAAAAAAAGAGAGATAAAGAGAGACAGAGAGAGAATTGGAAATGACTAGTCAAGTGTCATTGAAGTTAGTATCCTGAATGTTAAAGGTCTCAACAGTAATGGTAAACTTAGATAAGCCCTAAATAAATTTAGGAACCTGAAAGCAGATAAGTATATATATATTTTTTGCAAGAGACGCATTTTGATACTCAGGAACACCCCAAACACCTTTAGTGGGACATACCCCATAGCATTTTACTCTTCCTTTACTAGCAAAAAAAGAGGGGTTGCGATGCTGTTTAAATGGGACATCTTCTCCCCTGCTCGCATCCCCCCCCCCTTGCTTGGCTCCAGCATCAAATTACGTTGTGGGTTCATGTGCCGTCACGCTGCCATGGCAACACGACATCACGTGACCCGCGGCGTCATCTGCAGCCGGGTTACCATGGCAACGTGTCGCCAAAGACAAGGCAGGAGATGTTAGAGGTCGCCCGTCATTTAATTTAAATGCCTTGGGGGAGAGCGCAGGACCTCTATAACCGCAGCGCCCCCCTAGAAAATCTCGCACCCCCCCGTTTGCGCACCCCTGTATTAATGGATAATGGAGCACTATGAAGCTGTATTGCTGCATTGTTTTCTACTCCAAGCCCAGATAAATACATGGTATGGTAAGCAGTTCATCTCACATATCTTGAAAATAGGGGTAAAGAATCATAGGGATGTAGCCATGCCATCTATGGCTACTCCTCCTGGCAGTAAGTCCCGGTACAAGCAGGCCTTGCCAGTAGTTGATATGGGGTTTTCCCCCTCCTTGGTGCTGCACTTGAGTGTCAGCGGGAGGCAGTGACATCAGGCCTGGGAATGACCAATCATGAGACAGACCTGGTGCACTGCTCTTGGCTGTACTTAAGGGCAGTGCCGCCCCAAATTCAGAAGTGCCTCTACCTACTTGACAGGGGCAGGTCACACAGCAAAGAGGCTGATTATTGGGCCTACTCTGGTCCTCCCCTCCGGGGGAAGAGTGAGTATGTACCATACCTCTGCCCCTGATAGTGGGGCAGGAAGAGCTGGGACTGCTGCGGGTGCCCTTGGCCTGTAGTGAAGGTCCAAGGACCATCCTTCGGTGAGTAGCTGACAGTTGCTGTATTGGGCAGAACCCTGCAGTGTAATGTGCTGCACAGAGAAACAATGAACCGTTCCTGTTACCTCCGGCCCGGTGTGTGATCTTACTGGGGGGAGAGATAATCGGTTCTACCGTGGGAGATCATCTCCATTTCCCTGGAGCCTACGGCAGATGGAGGCGCTGCACTGCTAAAGATATGTGGGTAAAGTACCCCAGAAACCTGATCCTGTGTCCCCACTACCAATCGGTGGACGACTCAGCCCACCTGTTTAGCAACAGGTATCATGCAGGTATAATTGCCAAATCTCCCACCGGGTGGGGGGGGGGGGGGGGGACACACCGTTACAGGGAGTTGTAATTTTTCACCATAGGGAAAACGGGCATTTTTGCATCTTCATAAAAACCGGCAACTTTTTCTAAACCACCACCAAGTTCTTCATTATATCTTTAGAATAATAAATTAGTACTTCAGTATTAGGTGATACTTTTTTTTTAATCTGGACTAACAATTGATATCATACGACAAGCTTTCGAGACTTCACTCTCCTCCTCAGGTCGGCAACACTGATTTACTGATCCCATGAGTTTAACACGGATGTAAAATCCAAGATAACAATCTAAGGCAGAAGATGTGGAGAATTCATTGGAAAGGGGATGGTATATAAACAGACAGGGCAATAAATGCATGAAAGGGACACTGAGAAATAAGACCAGGCATCTATCAGCAGTGTGAAGGGAGGGGGGGGGGAGAATGGGGAGGGTGCAGGGGGAGAGAAGAGGTTGAATTGTAAAAGTAACAGTCAGGCAGGGAGAAACACTACAAAACAAAAATCTGAGGGTGTAAGAAACCCCATATCAGCATTAAGTCCTTTTTTTTGTGTGTCGATGAGCATCAGCATTTTCAGTTCAAATGTTTTCTGTTCCGGAGTGTTTTTAAATATTTAGTTGAGGATGTTTTTTTTTCTTTTCCCTGGAACATTTTTATTGAGACAATATTATGTAGTGTCCTACCATTCCCAGTGTATAGGGGAAGGGATTACTAGGGTGCATCGTAAAACCGATCACATATTTGCAGCTGAAAAATAACAGTCATGTTAAATGCAATTACACTTATCCAGGATTTCTACAGAAGTCAACTCGCAACACAAGGAAGGGCACACTATCTGGATTGTGTCTTCTACATGTATCAGTTCATACGAGTCAAGTTGCCCGGTCGAACATTGGGCATCTGGTTTTCAAGCCATGGGTTCCACGTTCTGCTTAAACTGTCCACTGCGCAGTTTAACCACGCTGATCGCTTTTCTAGGTTCATGATATGCCATATTTTTTTCGATAACCTTACATAACTTTGGGACTGGGCCTCGCCATGTGGCAGCCACCACCACGCATCTAGTGGCTGAAACGACATACGATTTATTACTCTATTGTGTATGATTCTGACATTGGCTGGCTTCCTGTGTAGGAGAGCTACCCCGGGAGACGGGGCTCTTGTTGCTCCCTCTGACTTGCTTATGACATAAAAAACCTGGTTGCAGAGATTCTCAATCCTCAGGCTCTCCCATCATGTGTGATATAATGTGCCAATCTGGCCACAGCCCCAGAAGCCGTTAGGAGAATGTGGTTTGTTAGATTTATTGACCCCGGCTGGTGTCTAAGTCCATCTAAATAGCATCTTGTAGCCGTTTTCCTTTATTATGGTGTTAATGGATATTTTGGAGATGTTTCCCCAGATCTCATTCTTGTAAGACTAATTGTTCCCCTATGTCCTCTTCCCACTTTCTAATATGGTGTCTTTCAATGTCTCGTGCATGGGAGTATCGTGAGGTGCAGGGAGGATATGAGCCGTCTGTATGGTGAATTAGAACACGATGTTCTCTCAAATGGCGTGCTTTGTTGAGGGGGGCAGTTTGAATATTGATTTGAGAGAAAATGATTGATCTGTGCAAATCTTAGGAATTCTTGATCTGGTATTTGGCTGGATTCTTTTAAACTTGCAAAGGACTTTACTCTGGGCCCCATCATGAGGTCCTGTGCTCTAGTGAAATTGTTTTTGGTTCACCAAGAGAATTGCTTGTTCTTATAACCTGCGGGGGTGGGAGGGGAGTCAGGGTTGTTCAATATCGGCAACATGCCTGGGTAGCCTCCTGTCAGTCCTCTGTTTAGGAGGATTTTGATGTTTAACTCGGTTATGGAATGATCTGGCTGTAAGAAGGGGTGCCTCACTGGAGTGCAGGAAGAGAGAGAACTCTTGAAAGCTTGACGTATAATATCAATTGTAACTCCAAATTAAAAAAAAAAAAAAGGTATCGCCTAAGGCTTCGGACATGGTGCCACAGACCGTGCGGACGCTGAGCGAACAGACTGCCTTAAAGCAGTGTTCGCGTGCATGTGGCATGCGGGCGGAAACAGGAGGGGGCGCGCGTTGCGCAAGAAATCAGTTCAAACTGATTCCTTGGCGCGACAGGCCGGTTCGCCCAATGAGGGCGAACCAGCTCCGTGACGCCCCTCGGAACGCCCCCAGGCACACCCCCCACGGCCCGTCTAGCATGGCCAGGGAAAGCACCCGCTTTCCCTCAGCCTACGCACGCGAGAAGGCGCCATGTCCGAGGCCTTATACTGAAGTACTCATTTACTCTGCACTATCGCAGCTGGACTAACACGGCTATTACTATTTAATAATAAAAACATTTACTGTGTAAAGCCTCCCAATGGGATGCAAAACGCTTCACAATTACGGTATGCAGCAATATACACATCATTTTTACAGACAGTCCCTGCCCCGTGGAGCTTACAATCTGTGTGTTTTGGGGGCCTGAGGCACAGGGAGATAAAGTGACTTGCCCAAGGTCACAAGGAGCCGATACCGGAATTGGAAGAACCAGGTTCCCCTGCTTCAAACTCAGTGTCATTATCCGAGTCAGTGTCTTTACTCGCCGAGCCACTCTTTCAGCCATCTTCCCCCCCTCCCTTTTTCATTTCTGGGGTAAATTTTTTTTTACTTTGACGGTGTTTTTTTTCCACCCTCTTAAAAATGAAGATGATTTACAGTATTCTGTCTTCATACAATACTAGCTTGCTTGACATTTTTATTTCGAGCACAGCACTATTTCCTTGAACAAATTTTCTCTAACAGTTTTAAAAAGGAAAGGTTTTAAAAGGTCTTTTAGCAGAGACTATATATTTATTGTCCTAGACCCCGACTGATAAGAGTGTGTGTGTGTGTGTTTATATATATATATATATATATATATATATATATATATATATATATATATATATATATATATAAAACACACACACACACACATATATATATATATTGCACATCCCCTGTATATAGTTACTTTATTTAATTTCTATAAAGCATACATCACCAAAATTAAACCAGTTCCTCATGTTATCTTTGACAACAGATTCCGTAATCTGGCATCCAACGACTGACACTCAGAAGGCTGTTTGGGGGATGATATCGCATAACATCTGCAAAGTGCAACACTTCAAATACACGAGAGCAATTCTACTAACTCAGCCGTTTTCCAGAAAACCGCTGAGAAAAAGGCACTTTTACTTTAAACTGGAAAATTCTCCTGCTAACTAAAAGCGATAGCAATTTAAACCCATCGCATCTTCTTCTTGTGTAATTAAACTCTAGAGAGGGAGGGAGAGAGAAAGCGGTTATTAGCTCTCCTTGCCTTGCAAGATTATAGTGCAGCTTCTTATTGGAACGGGCAGAAAGGGAGATGGAAAAAGCATCAAATATGCAAGTCACATATGAATGGTCAATTAAAGAGGTCACCTCTACTTGCATCACTTAACCTGGGCTGGAAGCGACGAATTGAAATTCCCACTCATTCCGAAGAGGTTAACCACACAAAATGATAAATGTGTCATTGTGTTCTTGAGCTGTGCTTTGGGCAATCGATACGTTCGAACGCAGAATCATTAATGGCCATATTCACTGGAATGGGCAGCATTGTGTTTTCCGGTGTTTAGCAACGATGGCCCAAATGGCTGACAACAGATAAGGGCTTAGTAGAGAGGGTTGCTGCACACCGGACAAGTACAATTCAATCCTGAGGCATACACTGGTGCTGTATGTACCTGCCGGCTCTCCCCCAGTACTCACGCTCACTCTTACCTTGGTGCCGGCGTCAAATGACACCGCGGGGCCATAAAACACCTTCCTACGTCTACAGCAGCGGTGCGCAAACACACAGACTACCGCATGCACACCAGCAAGATACCGATACCCCAAAAACCTGGCATATATTCTTATTATATAGGAGAAGCCAGCGGTGCTCCGGGGAAAAGGATCATAGGAAAGCAACACAAAAAAGAATCCCTAACGGAGCACACGGGTATATCGGAAGGTAACAAAGTTTATTAGCGTAATAAAAACAGGGGAGAAAGTATAAAAAATGGTGGTGGGCTCCTCACTACCACCTCAGGGGACAAAAGAAAAAGTGCATGGAAGCACACAAATGAGTATCTGGACAGTGTATGCAACTCTAGAACAAGGCAACAGAAATTACACAATAAGGTAAACACCTATATGCTGGACCTAGTAACAGTATATCCAGCAATATATAGGACATGCTAAAGTGAATAGGCAAGGCATACATGTAAATGGGCCAGAGATACACAGTATGGACACTTGCAATCATGCTACGTAAACACACAGGTTGAATCAGCGAAACTAGCTTGAATCAGAACAGAAAAGTGATAATAATAGTTTATGGTCAAAAGCCAAATGACAGGTGATTGCAGCAAGGCAGAATATTCTATGTGAAATCATTCTAGAGTCCATATAAATGACAAAGTCCCAGATACATCACCACATTGTAATGAATGGTGAGCCTCGCACTTAGTCCCAATATCAGAGGATATATATATATATACACACACACACAAAATATTAACAGTCCAGATCATGCATGAAGGCTGCAAAGCAAAAATTCAGTTGCTGTTCAATTTAAAGTCCATGTATATAGCACATTTCAAGCTACATCACCATATTGCAGTCAATGGTGAACCTCATAAGTAGTCCCTGTAATGAGAGGGTAAGAGAGGGGTCTCCTTCAACGCGCTCCCACTCCAAAAGTGATGCATCTTGAAATGTGCTATATACATGGACTTTAAATTGAACAGCAACTGATTTTTTCCCTTGCAGCCTTCATGCATGATCTGGACTGTTAATATTTTGTCACATTTTTTCTTACCACCATGATAGCCATTTTCACAGCAGCAATTCTTGTTGATCTGTTCTGTATGCCTGCTATATATCTTCTGTGATATTGTTCACTTTGTATCTTTGGCCAAGTTACTTATGCCTTTTAGCTACACAGTATCAGTATGTTCATTTCATGTGTAGCTTGCTGACCATTACCAGGTTTTGCACTATTTATAATCATAGACTCCAGTCATTGTTCTGGTACACTTTTCTTTAGCGCTTTATACTTGTCAGGCATCATACTGTGTCCTTCACCTCGTCCCTTGAGGAGTCATTAGGAGTCCCCCTCCCATTTTTAACACTTTCTCCCCTGTTTTTATATTAATTAATATACATTGTTACTTTTCGGTATACCTGTGTGCTCCTTGAGGGATTCTTTTTTGTTGTTGACATACATACATACATACATGTAGAGAGAGAGAGATACACATATATACACAGACATACACATCTGTGAGTGTGTGTGTGTGTGTGTGTGTGTGTTGTATCTGTATAAAAGTTAAACAATAAAGTGATTTAAATGTGTAAAACATGTAACAATGTATTCCATCATTATCCTAAAATATGTGAAGTGTCAAATATAAAGTTAACGTAGAAGCAATACATAGGGAGTACAGTGAATACAATTAGTCCCATAACATATTAATGGAAGAATGAGTCCCATAGTTCAATATAAATCTCATAGGTATACCAAATAAGACTGTGGAATAAGGGAGGAGGAGTAAGGAATGTCCTCCTGGACAATCCTCAGGTCATAACAAAAAAGCAGGAGACTTAGGCAGCTTTCAGGCAGATCTACAACCCGATAGTATCTAAAAAAATTAAGCGCATGCTCCATAGCGCATAAAAGTGTGACCATTTAATATGAAAAGTAGGAGCACTGAATTGCACTCACAGACATCAGAGAATTAAAAGCATTTGGGTGTGATATCACCAGGCAGCAATATCCGGACATCAGGGGACTGCTCCACATGACAAACCGGTAAGTGTCTAGGTATACAAACGACATTGTTATATATCATAGATATCATTGGGGTTCACAAACTTTATCTCGTGCGCGCGTGTGTGTGACTCCAGCTTTAAAAATGAGAACTCTGGCTCTGAATCAATACATGCGTCCTATAAAAGCCGAACACCATTAACGTGCTATAATTCTTTGTATGACAACATTAACCTTTTTTTACTGTCGGACGGGCCGACAACTAATTGTGTTGCAATGCATGGCAGGTCTCTGGCAGCAAAGTGGTTAGGTGACTTTGTCCCTCAATACGTTTCTGCTGAGGTTGCTATTCCAGCTCGAGAGATATCCATTGCATACCACTCCACCAAGAAGAATTAAAATGACTGAGTGGCAGGTTTGTGCCAAAAAAGTGTCAGGCAATTTGAGCACTCCCTGAATGTGACTACCAAGAGGATAGCTTGCATCATCCTTTGTACAAAGGCATGTCTGTAATGAATGCATGTGGTGTGGCATGAGAATACGTTTACAAAAAAATAGTGGACTCCTTGCCAAAAACACAGTAGGCCACATTAGACAAATATATTTATTAGGATTCTTACTGCAAACCACATTAAAGCAGAGTAATATAGCTGAGATCAGTGCAACACTCACGGCTCTAAGATTGCTGGCAGTTCTGGTTAGGTGATACTGAAGTTTGCAGAAGACATAGTGGTTCATTAGTACTATATAATCTAGAAAGATATTTTACGTCTCTGCCATGTCTTATTATAGAGGTCCTGTATTCTGTGAGAATCAAGCCCACAACTAACCTATCACAACTTCTACAATGAAGGGTGTGCCGTTATGTTATAAATATCAAGTGGCAATACAGGTAGCATTTGTTGTTAAAAAAAAAAAAAACAATTGTAAGAGATGCAGCAGTTTCTTTAAGTAAATGTCATTAGCTAAGAAGCCGATCAAAATCTGCAAAGATCCTGCTTACCAGGGTTCACTACAGGCATACCCCGCTTTAAGGACACTCACTTTAAGTACACTCGCGAGTAAGTACATATCGCCCAATAGGCAAACGGCAGCTCGCGCATGCGCCTGTCCTGAACAGAAATACCGGCTCCCTACCTGTACCGAAGCTGTGCGCAAGCGGGGAGACTATAGAGCCTGTTACAAATGGGTTATTTACATCAGTTATGCACGTATATGATGATTGCAGTACAGTACATGCATCGGTAAGTGGGAAAAGGCAGTGCTTCACTTTAAGTACATTTTCGCTTTACATACATGCTCCGGTCCCATTGCGTACGTTAATGCGGGGTATGCCTGTATATGGCTGCCTATTTGAAAAGAGACAGTGCGGTGCTCTTGTAAATGGTCGCTATAGCAAGCCAAGGAAGATTACTACAGTATATTACACGTACAAATTGCCTTTTCAACAAACCTCACTGCGAAACGCTTCAATATTTTCTGTTGTAGAAATAGTGATGTAACTCGTTAAAAAGGCTGCAATGTTAACCACAATGTTCAATGCCTCTGCCCTGCTCACTGCAGCTGTGGGATTACGCTGCATGGCTGGGACAGGAACTTATCCCTGTTGAAGAAACTATATCTCTAAAATCCAGCAGGGATCTGGTTAAGTGCAGCAGGCGATTAACCATACTCCACCTGGCCAATTAAGTCTGTAAGAAAAGCCTCCTGTTGTAAACAGGAGAGAGATTCACATTTGGGCTGACAGAAGGAGAGCAGAGAAGCCTGCACGCAGACACTGTCTTGAGCACAAAGACTGTGCTGAGATCAAGACACCCAGAGACCTATATTTCCTGGACACAGAGGACCCAGGAACCTGCCAGAGACTGACCTGGAGGACCACCAGCTTAAGGTACTTTCTGAGACTTTGGGGTGATAGGCTGGTAATGGGAATATCCCTCCAGTCCTACAGATAGGGTCTGGGGAAGCAAGTTAGCCCTTACAAAGGGATAGTTTTTTTTTTAAATATTGTTGTTTTTATATGTTTTGCCTGGATAAAGGATCAGGCTAAATAAAGCCAAGATATAATTTCACCCTAAAACAGTCTCCATTTGCATACCTCTGCACACATCTCTTACAATGGCCTCCCACAGAATTGAGCGTCTGACAGGTGGGACTACTCCTTACCCCGTAAAGAGAGATCATTGTTAATGTTTTAAACAACGAGGTTTGTAAAATGATGCTGAAAAACTAAATTGTGATATTCGTGACAGGCGTTACTGGCCATTTATATGCAGTGCCCAACATTTCCCTGGAAAAGTTAGCCAAGCATATACCACAGCATGCATAGAAGAACACATGCTTTCAACTACGTAGGTTTAAACTGGCAACCCCTTCCCTACTGACATACATACATTTTATTATTTTTTTTATTTGTATTTTTTTTACAGGATAGGGCTCGGGGACCCTCTCTGTTTTCTTCAAGACTTACTAGTGAAGTTACCTAAGTTATCTATGACTCTACACAGGAAACAAAATGGCTAATCAAAACTCCCACACTAAACAACCAATAAGAAGCTGCAACGTCATTCATTAAGGCTTTCTACTGGACGGTCATTTAAAACCCATTTAGAAACCAGCAAGCAATACCGTTAACATAACGTTGTGTCTCTCGGGAACCTCAGAGCTAAACATTAATGCGGCTCAGCTCTGGAGGACCCCAGGTTAGCACTGTGTAAAAAAAACGTGGGTGGGTGGGAGGTGTTAAATAGGTTTAACCAACTGTAACGTTAAATTAAATGCATATGATCCTTCCAAGATCACAGGAATCAAATGTCTTTAGCAATTTGAACCAAACCGTATTTCAGGTGCCTAAAAACACCACAAATGAAAGCATGTTTACAGAAACAGTCACTCCAAATACTCTTTTTAGGTTGAGATCCAAAAATGTATGTGACGCAATGGGTTATAGGTAAAGACCAACATAGTAGCTCCTTCTAAATGGTCATCTCACAGTGTATGTTTTGGGATTACAAAATGTATTCTTTATAATCTATGTACTATAAAACTACATTAGATAAAATCAACATATTCTTCCCCTTAAAAATGGTCTGGCTGAAGGTAACAGGAATGTACATGGGGGAGCGAGAATGCAAGGGGGGGGGGCAGCATCAGGAGGGCCGCATTCGAGGGTGTAGGGGCAAGAGAGAATGGGCTCACAGATATGTACGAATAAGGATTTGTGGTTTTCGTTTAAGGTTGAAATGAGGTGGTTGATCTAAATGTGCCCCAGAAGTCAGTCGGACATATACTGTAGGAAAATAAGACAACACACACACAAAAGATCAACCACATAACAATACGTCAAACTACTGAAATGTTTCAGGAGCCTGGCAAAAGAGTTTCCCCTGAAAGATACTTGGAATGGTATTATATAAAACAGTTCGAGACTTCACATTTTTCTCGGTCCACATGAGTTGTACTACCGACTAGATTACTTAAATCCAGCAAACAATCGAATCCCAGTCTACATCTAAAAATAAAAGAATACTCGTGACAGTGCAACCTCTCAAGGCAAGACAAGGTGGATCTAAAAACTCTAAATACAGAAATCTCAGCTATTGATGGTGGTAGTTAAATCCCTAAAACCATCAAAAGCACTAGGACCAGATGATTTCACAAGCCTATACTATAACAAAAATACACAATTAGATCCGGAAATAATTGGACACTGATACAAGTTGTTATTTCGGCTGTGTACCAAAATGAATTCAAGTTAAAGTTAAATAATGAATATGGGCTTATAGTGCAGTCTATCAGCTTTAATTTGAGGGTATTCACATCCAAATTGGAGGAAGGGTTCAGGAATTACATCTCTTTAATATGTAGCCCCATTTTTTTCAAGGGACCAAAAGTAATTGGACAATGTACTCAAAAGCTGTTTCATTTACAGGTGTGGGCTATTCCTTCATTATTTCATCATCAATTAAGCAGGTAAAAGGTCTGGAGTTGATTCCAGGTGTGGCATTCACATTTGGAAGCTGTTGCTGTGAACCAACAACATGCGGTCAAAGGAGCTCTCAATGCAAGTGAAACAGGGCATCCTTAGGCTGCAAAAAAAAAAAGAAAATCCATCAGAGAGATAGCAGGAACATTAGGAGTGGCCAAAACAACAGTTTGGTACATAGTGAGAAAAAAAACGCACTGGTGAGCTCTGCAACACAAAAAGGCCAGGACGTCCACGGAAGACAACAGTGGTGGATGATCGTAGAATCCTTTCCATGGTAAAGATAAAACCCTTCACAACATCCAGCCAAGTGAAGAACACTCTCCAGGAAGTAGGCATATCATTATCCAAGTCTACCATATAGAGAAGATTTCACGAGAGCAAATACGGAGGGTTCACCACAAGGTGCAAACCATTCGTAAGCCTCAAGAATAGAAAGGCCAGATTAGATTTTGCCAAACAATATCTAAAAAAGCCAGCCCCGTTCTGGAACAGCATTCTTTGGACAGATGAAACTAAGATTAACCTGTACCAGAATGATGGGAAGAAAAAAGTATGGAGAAGGCTTGGAACGGCTCATGATCCGAAGCATACCACATCATCTGTAAAACAAGGTGGAGGCAGTGTGATGCCATGGGCATGTATGGCTTACAATGGCACTGGGTCACTAGTGTTTATTGATGATGTGAAGAAGACAGAAGCAGCCGGATGAATTCTGAAGTGTATAGGGATATATTGCCTGCTCAGATTCAGCCAAATTCAGCAAAGTTGATTGGACGGCGCTTCACTTTACAGATGGACAATGACCCAAAACATACTGCGAAAGCAAACCAGGAGTTTTTTTTAAGGCAAAGAAGTGGAATATTCTGCAATGGCCAAGTCAATCACCTGATCTCAACCCGATCGAGCATGCATTTCACTTGCTGAAGACAACACTTAAGGCAGAAAGACCCACGAACAAACAACAACTGAAGACAGCTGCAGTAAAGGCCTGGCAAAGCATCACAAAGGAGGAAACCCAGCGTTTGGTGATGTCCATGCGTTCCAGACTTTAAGCAGTCATTGCCTGCAAAGGATTCTCGACAAAGTATTAAAAATGAACATTTTATTTATGATTGTGTTAATTTGTCCAATTACATTTGAGCCCCTGAAATAAGGGAACTGTGTATGAAAATGGTTGCAATTCCTAAACGTTTCATACAATATTTTTGTTCAACCCCTTGAATTAAAGCTGAAAGTCTGCATTTCTATTGCATCTCAGTTGTTTCATTTCAAATCCATTGTGGTTGCGTACAAAGCCAAAATTATGAAAATTGTGTCCGTGTCCAATTATTTCCGGACCTAACTGTATATAGGTACACTGGCACCAACAATGTTACAAATGTTTAACTCCTTCTTAAAATGGGACTAAATCCCAGATCAAATGTCAAAGGCAATAATCATGATCCTCCACAAGGAGAGTAGAGACCCGACGAGATGCAAGAGTTATAAACCAATTTCGTTGTTGAACTCGGCCATTAAAATGAAAATTGAAATAAAGAACAAGTTTACAAAAAAAATTTAAAAAATACATAGTAAAATAATAGCGAATAGACTACAGAAACTTTTACCTAAATTAAATCAATCCAAACCAAGTTGTGTTCATCAACGACAGACAAACATCAGATAACACTCAGAAAGTTATATGCATAATAGAACAAAAACACAAGCATAAAACTAAAGCAATGGTACTGAATTTGGATGCAGAGAAAGCGTTTGACCAGTTAAGATGGCAGTTCTTAAATGAGACATTAGAAGCGTATGGGTTTAAAGGCCTGATTCTCTAGGAAATCCAGGCACTATACCTTTTAGCCACAGCCACCTTGAAACTACAAGGGGGAGAGAACAATGTGATTGCCATCTCTGAATTGTACAAGGCAAGGCTGCCCACTGTCACCTTTATTATTTGCTCAAATTATTGAACTACTGGCCTGCAATATATAAGACAACATTTCAATATAAAGGGAATAATATGTTGGCAACGCAACATACAAAATAATCCCTTTTCGCAGACTACGTTATACTGACAATATCAAACCCATTAACATCCCTCCCAAACCTAGTCAGCCCTGACAGAATTCAGAAGACATATCCGATTATAAAATAAACACAGATAAATCAGAAGCCCTTCATCTATACTTACCTAATCACAAAGTAAAATTATTCCAACTGAACTTTAACTAGAAGTGGAAGGATATGCATATTAGATACATGGGTATCAACATCACAGAAACATACCAGTCATCACACACACACACACACACCTCTCCAAATTGATAGCCCCAAAAAAAAAAAAAAAAACTTCCGTCCCGGAATAGAATTTTTTTTTACCTCCTTTTAGTATGTTTTCTTAATAAAGTACTTTTTTTTCTACTAACCTGGACCCAAACTCCCTTCGGCTGTGCACTGTTCTCCTGTAATCAATTACACTTGGATCCTGTTACTAGCAGCTGTCACGCTTCCATACAGATTCAGGAAGTGGGTGAGTGATCACAAAACATTGAGGAAGAGACTGAGTGCAAACCTTAATGAAGAATTGGGAGACACTCCTAATGGAGGTTGATAGTAATGTGGAACATCTGTCTTATTGCTGAATATTTGTAGATTACCCTCTTAAAAACGCAAGATTTATCTTTGATCGTCACATGACATTACCACCCACTTCTCCACTAAATACTGCTTATATTTTATTAATTTTCATCAAAAATGTTTGTCTGATACTTGAGCACCCATAACCACTGTGCTGAATAATGATCTAGAACACTGTGCAATCCACTTGATAATTTAGATCAGGGGTGCGCAAACTTTCTGTTCTGCGCCCCCATGCCTGCTAGCACCTATGCTCACGCCCCCCATTACCCAGTATCCAGCGTCAAAGGACGAATGGGGTCACACCCCCTCCCGTGGTTTCATTTGACACGTGTTGCTATGGCGACACGCACGTAACATGACCCCGCTGCGTCATTTCACACCGTGGCGCCGAGGAAAGTAGGTGAAGTTTGCCCCCCCAAAATAATCTTACACCCCCCTAGGTGGGCGCACAACCCACTTTGCGCACCCCTGATTTAGATGACCAAATACAGTCATATAGCCTCCCTCTCATGATGTAGAGCCCTATATAAGGTTATCAACATCATCCAGGGAGTGAGCAAGGAAATACAGCCTGCATCTCTTACCTTCAGTGCTATGGGAAGACACTGCAGACGAAGAGACTGAGAGACGGCTGCAAACAGGGACAGAGATGCCTGCACAGCTCAACTAAAAAGTTCATACCAGTTTCTCTCCCCAGCAAATAGCCCAACAAGCAAAGGATTAATGCTGCGGTCGTTCCATTCAAAAACATAGACACCACGCTATTCAAAAGCGCTATGTACATTAATACACACACACACAAACATTAATCCTGCCGGTTCGCAAAATTGCTGTTCTTGGTTCCTCGGATGGGCCTTGGTTTTCCGTGGCCACAAGAATGCAAGTCTTGATACATCTATACATTATATTTAAATTGCATAGACTTTCCTCCATCATGATAACATTTCCTTTTGAGATCATGTTTCAGAGAAATTTGTATGTAAAATTTTTTTTTTTTAAATGATCACCAATTCGCATCGTTCTAGAAATCTCCTTCCTTTGCAACTGTAAGAATGATTTCATCAGTTAAATGTCAACTCCTAACATGACCCCAAAGAAAGTACCATATATTAAACATTGCCACGTATGCTGCATACAATGCTGCCTCTCATCATGACAGAGCTGCAGAGTGCTGAGGAGTTGGCTCCCATTTCTACAATATGTTTCACCAAATGTAAACAAAACTATGGGCGTCCATCTCAAAAATGAGATACCAACAATAACCTCACACACTTGTAAAGCAACAGTCCCCTGTACCAGTAAAGTACTTCCTGGTTTTTTTTTTTAAATCCTTTGTGTCATGTGGACCAATAGAAAGACACAACGGTTGATGTTACTGCCATTTTGCCAGGTGGGGCCTTGAGAGAGTTACTTTGACCAGTATGTACACCGGGAACGCGGGGAACTGCTGCTTTAAAGAACCACAAACAAGCATTCCTTTAGTGAAAACCAGTGTGTCAAGAAACGGCACACCTGTGAGCACGTGACTTGTATATGTGACAAGGGTTAATTCCCACAGCTACCTAGTGGACTTAACACAAGAATCTATTGTAGCAAAATGTATCAGAAAATGCAATACTCTCTACAAAACATACAAAGTTCATTTAGAGCCAAAGACGATACTAATTACATTTTACATTTAATATACAAAAATAGTACAGTGCTTAGGTTACAGAAAAATATTATAAAAACATACAGTATAATAAATTCAGACCGTTTCTTTAAAAGGAATAAAATAGATCTAATTTCATTACTGCATAACATCATAAGATGTCCTTCAGAGAGGCGTGAAGTTGGACAACACACACTTTGTTGAATTTCTGATATATCTCAGTTGCAGGGACTTTATCCTAAAAACCTTATATATCGAGAACAGCAAAAACCTACCCTCTGTGTGTCCTTAACCCCCCCACCCCCCGCCCTCTTCAACAATCTCTTGGCAATACTTTTACAGCTTAGGAAAAATAAAATACTATTTGGAATTTAAAAATTGCATTAATATATAAAATGTCCCATAGCTTATTCTCATAACTCCTAGAATAATGTGATTCATATCAATATGTTTGGGAGTGTTTCCCGCATGTAAAGAGACTATTGTTGACCAACTTACCCCCAAATTTGAGCGACAAATGGATATCTGATCTTTGCATTCTCACAATCGTGGATAGTTTAGCATCTTTCAATTCGTATGATCGCAAATGTTACAAAGATCTAGCTATAATTCTCGTGAATCGTTAGAGCCCCAATACCTTAATATTTAGTAAATCTATACAATTCTGGAATACCCTCCTGGCTACACCCTCTGGTAATTTCAGACACCTAAAGAATGTCTTCAAAGTTACATTAAAAGGTCTGTTGCTTATTTCTACTGTCAGAGAGATTTGTGACTTCCTAAAAGTTTTGGCCTGAGAACCTCACTCCTAGACAAACACACAAAAGTCAGACCAGGTCAGTGGCCTGATTTGCCATAAAACCAATTCCTTGTATTTTAAGAGGTACAACTTGCAATTCAAATAGTTCAGTTCAGTAATAGATAAAAGGCTGAAAAAAAGCAGACTAAGGACGTATGATGAAGCACTGCATGCAGATGTGAAGCATGAAGAGAAGAATACAGTGCTGTAAGACTACTACAAGAATGTGGCATTGTCTTTCTAAATAGGAAGACAGTATTTCTGCTGTCATTTATGTACTCTTTTCTTCTTAGTTCTACTGGCTTCCCCGCCCCCAGTCTTCCGTGCTCGATAATGCCTCATTTTAAAAGTATTATTTATGTTGTCATTGAAGATAATATATATATAAAGTCTATATTCCATATTTCTACAGTGATTTGCACTTGTTTTCCATGCTATATAGCTTCCCAGGGTTCACTAAATGGCTGCCTTTCAGTTTCAATCAATCCTGCAGTCAGTGTAACTCAGCAGCTACAATGTATTCTTAAATTACTAAAGGTAACATTATCTATTGCTACACTTTGCAGCAATCTGTTTGGAATATTGTCAACAAATGAGTGCTCAGTTCTTTGATTTCATCTAAACCTTAAAGCTGCAGTTAAAGCAATATCCTACATGTGTTTTCTTTTTAATAAATCAGTTCTGTACTACGAGAAAATACACGTAGCATTTAAAAAACAAAAAAAACAAAACACTTTTAAAGACAGTTTTAATGTATTCTAATTACTCTTCACCAATCAATCAATCACAGGAGAATAGCTCGCTAATTACTTGTCAGTGTGTAGATTGTATTAACGCACATTTTGAATGGGAAAAAAAATAAATTATATATATATTTATTATTATTATTTTTTTTAAACGGCAGCTTGAACTGCAGCTTTAAAGCAGTCATCCTTTAGTTTATCCTTTTATACAATTCTTGTATTTTGTATTCATTATTGTTACATAGTTCTATGCTGGAAACATGATGCGCGATACTTTATTCACGGTTAAGGCCACGATTATAGTGGTGGTGCGTGTGCGATGTTGCGCGCTGCCGGAACAAACTAACGGAGACCAATGAAGGCGCTCGACCAAACGCTACGGAGCGACAGATTACAGAGGAGACAACTGAAATTGTTATTCCCGGCATAAAACATCAGCAGAATTTCAATTACAACGATTCTGAAAAGTGCTTATTTTGTTATTTACAATGCAAGTGTATGATACTGGGAAACTAGGCTGTATTTCAAGTTAGCATGTAGGTCAATGAATTAATGCTTGCAGAATATAATTCAATTTAAAAGCGCAATTTAACAAGAACATTGAAACACTAATGCTGCTAACGTCAGTAAGGGAGTTGTGTTGACATTGTAGTGTTTAAGAGAGGAACTATGTATGCTGTCTTCTCTGTGTTTTGAAGAGTTTTTAAGAACTGTTGCTCTTTGTTCCAGTTATTGATGTGTATCAATTTGCTTTACACATCAGTATAGGTCAGTGTTTTTCAACAGGGGTAACCTGGGTATCCCTAAATTGTCAGGTCATTTGAAAATTGTACCAAATAAAGAAGAATTTACAATGTGTCTGGGGTTAGGGTACTTTACAATGCATCTGATCTCAGACACACTATTAGAGAACAATGTGTCTGGGGTTGGGGTACCTTACAATGCATCTGATCTCAGACACACTATTAGAGAACAATGTGTCTTGGGTTGGGGTACCTTACAATGCATCTGATCTCAGACACACTATTAGAGAGGGTTGGGGTTCCTCATAATGCATCTGATCTCAGACGCACTATAAACTATATCTGTTCTCAGACATGTTATTAGAGAGGGTTGGGGTTTCTTACAATGCATCTGATCTCAGACACACTATTAGAGAACAATGTGTCTTGGGTTGGGGTACCTTACAATGCATCTGATCTCAGACGCGCTATTAGAGAGGGTTGGGGTTCCTTACAATGCATCTGATCTCAGACGCATGATTAGAGAGGGTTGGGGTTTCCCAGATTTTCACAAAATTATAAGGTTCATTAACCAAAACATTTTTTTAAACCATCGGTATAGGTTTTAAAGATAAATACAAATTCTACACAAATTGTTTTTTTTTAAACTTTTTTCTTCTTGATTACTAAAATCCTAATATTGTGTGTGCTTTCAAACATATCTGTTTAGTCTTTATAAATATGGCCTTGCTCGAGATCCAGCGGTGAAGGCCTGCACTGCAAGGAGTTGATGTTTAAATCCTTCACACTTGGGTCCCTCCCTGTTGAAAATGATGTGAAGATGTCATCTTTGTGATTTGAAAGAGATTAGTCACATTCCTTTGAAGGGAGCTCAACAGTTCTCTAGCACTGGGAAGAAGCTTCACAGAATAATGACATAGGGGCCTATGCAGAGAGCAGCGAATTTTAAAATTGGCGAGTTTAATAAAAAGTAGCTTTTTTGGAGAGTTTTATTCTCCATATGCAGAAATGTGCGAATTCTGCTATGTTTAACATGAATGCGTGTGGCGAGTTTAAATTGGCGAGATGCGCGCTGCAGAAATGTGTTAAAAAAAAATTGCGCCTTTTTTTTCCCTTTCCTATGGCCGCGAGCGGCAGCTTCTTGCCAACTTTTCCTGGCGAGGCAAAAAGGAGACAATCGCGCCATTTTATTGGCGCGAACAGCCGCTAGATGCCGTTCGCGCCTCTCTGCATTAGGATATTTTTAAAACTGGCGAGATGGAGGTTCTCGCCAGCCGCGAGGCGAGTTTTAGAAATAGAAAAAAAAAATTGGCGCGTTTTTCGTAACTCGCCATTTTCTGCTGTTTTCTGCGCGATTTTCTCCAAAAAATGGCGAGTTTTGAAATAGCGCTGCTCTCTGCATAGGCCCCTAAATGTTTTACTTGCTTTTCTTGCCCTTTCCCAAGCGGATTTTCTTAAAATTGAAGTATTAAGTGACGGGAGGCTAAAATGAAGCTCTCTCCAGAGCTTATTGCAATTTAAAGGGTGTGTGTGTGTGTGTGTGTGTGTGTGTGTGTGTGTGTGTGTGTGTGTGTGTGTGTGTGTGTGTGTGTGTGTGTGTGTGTGTGTATATATATATATATATATATATATATATATATATATATAAATAATCTGTACCGTGTTATCCAAACTTAATAATCAAAAAATGAATAGACTATACCGTTCTGTGGCTAACTAAATGCTTTTATTTTTTATGAGTTTTCAAGATGCATTGATCTCTTCTTACGGGGGTATGTATGTATGTATATATGTATGTATATATGTATGTATGTATGTATGTATGTATGTATGTATGTATGTATGTATGTACATATACACACACACACACACGGCAGGGTTGCAGGCCTGTCTAAGACATGCAAATGAGCACACAGTAATATTTCCATTTGCTATGTATATATATCAGAATATACTTTGGGGGAAGATACACACATTGTACAAGTTAAACAAATATAGGCTCCTGGAGGTGATTGCGGCTTTAAAGGAAGATGTTCTTTTGACATGTACTGTACAATTAGGCTACAGGCACTAAAGCAGGGCTGCTCAACTCCTGTCCTCAACCCCCAACAGGCCTTCAGGATATCCCAGCTTCAGCACAGGTGGCTCAATCTTTGACTTGAGCCTCCGATTTAGCCACCTGTGCTGAAGCTGGGATATCCTGAAAACTGACCTGTTGGGGGTCGAGGACAGGAGTGGAGCATCCCTGCAGTAAAAGACAAGCAGCTACATTACACTTGCCCCACAGCAGAGAAACGGTTAATGTACGTTTCATACTTTAACAAATGGGTGATCGCTTTTCCACATTGGGTTGCAAATTGTGCCTTAAA
Source organism: Ascaphus truei (assembly GCF_040206685.1). NCBI lineage: Eukaryota > Metazoa > Chordata > Amphibia > Anura > Ascaphidae > Ascaphus > Ascaphus truei. Next base: position 185,270,384 of record NC_134483.1, on the reverse strand, counting down.
TGTGCTGTGGTGACAGTTTCTATCCTCGTGCTGCAGCCAAGACAGACTTATCTGTGTGACTGATACAAGCAGTTAGCCTGAATTGGGGCATTGTTCAGGGCAGGTGGACATGGGAAGGATTTGAGGATTTTCAATGGTTTTCTATTACAGTGGGGAATTTAAAGGTAACACAGCAGTTACCTTAATAGTTTTGCAACCCAGCTAATGGATATTATTCCAAAATACAATTACTTTTCCCGACTGTACCAAAGTATAAATCAACCTGCCCGCCAAAAAAAAAAGTTTGATTTTTAAAATACATTTTTTATAAGAGTCGTTTGCAAATTGCAGAGAATATTACTCTTTTTTAATGGTGCAGTCCCATGTAGAAACGAAGTGAACAAATGATCATAGCGATTCCAAGGTAAAAGCAAGGTCATTTACCTCAATAAATATAACACTGAAAAGAAATACCAGACAAGTATCATTATTTATTGAAAATTAGATACATTCCCTTTGCTTCCAAGTACAGTGGGGAACCTAAAATGGGAGACTGCTTTGTTCACCACTGAAATACACACACCCTCACTGCAAGTGCACCAACTCACAAGAGAAAGGATAATGAAAACATAAAGGCAGTAAAACCCAAAGAAAAACATCAAGTGCCGACATTCTCGCTGCGTAGATAAAAGAGGAAAAAATGGCTTCAAAATAAGGCATTGGTCACCTGGTTTTATACAATAAATATAGCACTGTCATTGGTTTACTTTAGTCTTATAAGTGACTGCATACACCATCCTCTCTCATCACAGCTATATAATGACAACCTACATCACCTGGCAGATGAGTGTGCCAAACAGAGCACAGCCAGCGACAAGAAAAATATCTCAGGCAAACTCCGTCAAATCAGCTGTTTATCGGCAGCTTCCACAAACAACAAGGACTACATGAACGCACCTACGCGTTTCATGCCGAAGCAGAGCCGCGTGGGTGCGTTCATATAGTCCTTGTTGTTTGTGGAAGCTGGCAATAAACAGCTGATTTGACAGAGTTTGGAGTTTGCCCGAGATATTTTTCTTGTCCCTGGCTGTGCCCTGTTTGGCACTCATCTGGATTTCAACTTGGGACGGACGCACGCCGTGGATGTTTCCAGTGTTCCTGCACCACACAGGTAATGGGCCATATAATTATTCCTGTGCGTCCTGGACATTGCAGCTTATTATTAGCATATGCTTGGGTCTATTCATGTGTGTCAATCTATGTGGATGTCAAGTGGACACCACTAGGCACACACCCTTTGCACATTTCTATAAGCATGCAGATTGTGGACACTGTGTTAACGGTCGGACACTTATTGGATTCGTGGATTAATTCCGTATAAAGCTTTATCTGGTTTTTATAAGGCCACTACTGGTTTTGGAGCACCACAATACCAACCAATGCACTACATCACCTGGCATAATATCCTCTTAAAGCTGCAGTTCAAGCTGCCATTTAATTTTTTTTTAAATATGTTCATCAATACAACCTGCACACTATCAAGTGATTAGCTAAGTTGTAGATCGATCGGCGAAGATTCGGCTTGGGGGTTCATTAAATCACTGTTAGTGCTGCAGAAGAGTACCCAAGATGCAAAGTTCTGTGGGGAAGATCATGTGACCAGGCAGCCACTAGATACAATTGGTGCACTGCTAGAGAGAGGGCAGGGCTCAAGAGCCAGAGCCTGTTTCAGAAGAGGAAGGGGATGTGACTTTGTAAATGGTTGCTATAGAAACAAAAATGCTTGTTACATTAGAATACATTAAAAATTTCTTTCAAAATTGTTTTTCTTTTTAATGCTACAAGTATTTTCTCATAGTACAGGGCTGATTTATTAAAAAAAAAAAAAACACATGTAGGATATGGCTTAAACTGCAGCTTTGAGAGCAGACACACAGAAGACGTAGAACAGAAAACTTTGGACACTTTTCACAACAGAAGTTGGCTGGCAAGGCCCAGAGAAAAGTGTTGCTGGCTTATTTAACCAGAAAACAACTATGTAGGGTCTCAGTGAGAAGATTTTGAAAAAAAGACATTCTAAATATGAGCTACAGTATTTGTAACATGTTAGGCCTTTTGTTTCTTTAGTAACATGGCAGGGAGATTCACATTGTAGCAGAAATGCATTATGCTAAAGAGAGTCTTTACTTTGACAAGACCAAGGATGATGCCAAATCTATACGGTACAACTATACTGCCTGTATTCTTAACCATGCATTCAAACAATAGTGCACAGGGTTACATTAACTATTTAGATACATGTTCCAAATGCAAAAAAATCCAAATACCAAGATTTTCACACACATCTTTAAATCCCTTTTCTAGCAACTTTAAATTCTGAAATGCTACATCACCTGAGAAGGGTAAATGTTCCATTAATATCAGCTATTAGACATGTGACAGTCCCACTGGTGTCTACTATATGGCTAGCAGCATCTTTTATACAAATCAGGCATAGAAGACAAACTAGAACACTGTGTTGTGCAAGTGCTCTATCTATGCCTCAAATGATGTTAAAATGCCATGCAAATTCCGTCACTTTACAAATGTGCAAGATTCCTTGTCTATTTTATGCGCTCCATGTTTTCATATGGAAAAACTGCTGTAACACTTTCAGGGTTCAAAAAAGGGCTAAAATGTGATTGATATAGATAAACATTAGAAAATGCATAACACACCTATCAGTAATACTGGCATGTATATTGGAGAGTGCACCCATCATAGGAGAGAAAAATCTATACATCACCCAAACCAACGGCTCAAGGTAGAAGACATATCACAGGTAAGTGATCAAAAAAAAGGTGCATTCAAGAAACAAATCTGATATTTCCGTCCAATGGTGGAGGTCCCATAATAGGACTGAAATGGTGGATTTTTCGCCCCCTTAATATGCCTCGTTTTGATCATTTATCTGCGATATAATGCCTTCTAACTTAAGCCGTTGGTTTGGAGGATGTGATAGACATCAAGTCTGGCGTGCTAAAGGGCATGCTGGGAAAACGTATTTCATCTAATTATTAATCTAATGCCATTATTTCAGCAGCGTAGCTATTTTCACATGAACGGCTTCTTCATCCGATCGTTGCTTATATCATTTTACACCGCCCTTATATTTCAACTGAAAATGCTATTTACGATTACAGATATGTTGCACAATAGCTGTGGGACAAAGCGCGATCAACCAAACTCAATGACACTTGCAATACCTTGCAGGCATCTCTGGCATTTAGTTTAGAAACCACACACATGCACGCAGTGCAAAAACGTTGGTTTCTTATGGTTATGACTAAGGATTCCACTAAGACAAGACAATCCTACATTGAATCCCACATTAAGTGCAGGAGTTCTTCATCATCCTATTTGTAGCCTTATCGACACCTTTTGACATTATATTGGACTACCTACCTTCCAAGCTCTTCTCCAATCTCGTAGTAATCCTCCACATTTTCTTGTCTGAACACAGTCATGATGTTTCAACCACTTGCACAAGACAGCTGCCTTCTACACCTCGAAGTCATCACCACATAATTAGTAAGCTGGATTCCTTGGACATCCTTATATTCCCTATGTTTGGGAGGAAAAACAGGAATGATTTGTTAGTTTATTTAGTACCCAATCAAGGCTTGTGGTGACTCTACAATCCTAAAACTGAACGCATTCCAGCCTACTTTCAAAGTAGCACTGCAGAAAGTTACAAATGAGCAAAATGCGGTAGACAATCATAGCGGAGTATGACTTACAACAGTGCAAAGAGACTTCTTCATAGAGAACAGGAGGCCAGAAACTATTTGGGGCGAAACTCCAATAATTATAGTCCTTACCCTATGTAACCCGGATGTCCTTTATAGGTACGGCCCCTCAATGCGCAGTGAAATCAATATAATGGTAACATACTCATTGAGTTAAATCTGGGCGATTTATTTATGGTCAAACAGTTCAAAGAATGCTATATGTGTTGCAAAAATGGTTCACAAAGCATGGGAGATGTTTCGCTTCCTCTAACTCTTTTGTGTAATGTCTGTGTGTGTTGAAAAGGATTTGCCCCAAATTTTCCATTGGAAACATTCCCGTTCCTCTTCTTAGGCTTTGTCTTCCTGCAGTATTGGAGGCATGAATAATTATCACTGTAGACCAATGCATTCAACCAGGGTTCCTATGAACCCTTGGGTTCCGCTGGCATCCCCTGAAGGGTTCTCTGCAATTCCCAGGTCATTTGAAAATTGCACCAAATACAGAAGAATTGTCAATGCATCTGATCTCAGACGCGCTGTTAGAGTGGGTTGGCGTCTGTAGTCATTCACAATATAATTATAGGGTTCCTTAACCCCCAAAAAAGGTTGGAAACCACTGCTGTAGACAAGACATTTATATGACCCAGAAACAAAGTTCCAGGTGTTAATAGCTTAATAATGGCCAGATATTGATAACAATACCCTATGAGTTTGACACATCAAATCTCTACCTTAGCCTCTACCGGGGAAATGTACTGTATAATTGTGAAATATTATTTCACCTTGTAAATGATAATCAATGCTTTCCAGATTTTTACCTAAGACATATACTTATTTATTTCATGATTATAAGAACTGATTCCCCAAATCTTACATTAAAGTGAATGTAACGTACTGCATTGTGACTGATATGTTAGCCCGCTTTTTACTGTTGTGTAGCCATAGATGCTACATGTACAGCAAGTTTTCAATACGATCTCCTCTTCTTTGCTAGTGAAGTAATTATGTCATCATAACCAAAACAGATAAGACTGAAACAATAAGTCAATTATACTATTATAACTGCAGCAGATCCAGTACAAATACAAACAGGAAACAAAATGAGTAAAACGTCCCTTTTACGGGTGATTGCATTTTTCTAGCTATAGCGATAAGACGTTGAAACTTTTTTTTTGCCAATTATGTTCGACAAACCCTTTCAAACCAAAATATAAACCCCTCCTGCCAGGCTGGGCGCTTAATTCTGAGTGGAACTGGCCGTTAAAGAACATTGATATGGACAATGTATAAAACCAAGATTAAAAGCCAATGGTTTGTAGCTCCTGATTACTTTAAATTTCAGCCAAAAAATAATATGTACCATGTTTGTTTGTAGGGATAGTCAACATTTCAAGGTAATGAACATCATGTGCTCTCCCAATAAGCTTGAACAGATAGGATAAAGTGTTCTGTATCTGGTACTGTGTACACGCTGGGCCATATCTGCTAAACTGTGCTACTCCATAAGACACCAGAAGCCACCAGTAATTATGGGCCTACCTCAAATTGCGCTAGATAGGAGAGAACATGTACAAGTGTGACATTAGCAGTCGGAAGTTGAACTCCCTATGTATGGTTGGTGCGATAAATGAAAGCATAAAAAAGTGGTTATTTAACAATATGATAAGCATCTAAGAAAAAAATGGAACCAATGTGTTCTGTGACAATTCAGCTATTTTTTATGACCCCTCTGTTTGTGTTACATCTCACTAAGGCCGCGATTTAATAAACTACAGTATAAAGCCACTTCTCTCTGCTGGAGATGAGTTCAGTTCCATTCAAATGAGTGGGACTAAAACCTTCCCCAGCATAGCATACTGAATAAGGGCCTAAGCAAGACACATACCATTGGCACTGCCATGTAACCTATTCAACATCGGCCATATAGAACCAATACCAAAGTTAAACTGGATGCTTGAGCAAATTCCTGGACAGACACTAGTTGGCGATTCAAAGGTTTTATCAATGGTCTGTTCAGGCAATTCCCTGTATGTGGGGAAAAATGCAGAATTCTCCTACAGCCGCAGAAAACAATCGCAGCACCCATCACACTGACTTCCAGGCATGGGACTGCCACAGAAAAATCACAGATGCAATAATGCCTGAAACACCAGATTTCTTATTCTTAGAGCACTACTGTTGCATCCCAAGACGGCTTGTCAGTCTATCCCAAGTCACAATCCCTCTACTTCTCTCCTCTGGCCAGGCTTCATTTTTCCACATCAAAACAACTCTATTATGATGATTTGATGTTTTTATTGAAAAATGCGCTTGTAAATTACCTGCAGAATATAAAATAAAATGCATACAAAATCAATAGACATTTGTGACCTCAGGTAGTGAGATACCATATGGCAACCAAAGTCGTGAGATTCATACTGATTTCAAATTCAAAGATTACAGTGCAGGCTGTGTATGTAGAATCTCTTCCCTACAACTTCAGATTATTACCCCAGTTTGCAGCAGAGTTGAAATCAGCATTAAGAAATCTGTCACGTCATACCAGCCTCTCCTATGTAACCTGGTAAACTATTGCGTGAAGCTGGCCTCAGAGATCCAGTAGTGTAATGATATACAGTAGTAAGCATTATGCAAAAGGTCTCCGGTCCTGAAGGCTGTGCTGAATTCGGAATTATGGAGCAGGATAAGATCTCATGATAAAGTGAACAGCTGGTACAGATTTCCTGGGTAAGGCTATGCCAGACCTGGTCTGATATCACCCATACCAATAATATGTCCCTATGTTGTCTTTAAAACACATATACCAAACCCGCAACACATACACAATCAGATAGGTTACTGAGGGGATGTGCCCACCAAATTATAGACATCTGGTGCCATTGAAGATTTTTTTTGTGTGTGTGACCGTAGCATTTCTATACCTGTTTTGCAGCTGAATATTTATTGTACCACAATTTTAAGTAACTTCTTCTAAAAATTCACAGTATAAAAAAATAAAAATAATATTTAAATATTAACCACTAATGCCCATTCCCATCAAATGATATTATGAGTACATTACATCACTGCCTTTTACATTCATTTGCATGGAAGGCAACTACAACATTCACCACGAAAGAGCTGCCAACTTAGACCTGGCTCAACCTGTCCCCAATAACATGGAGGTAGATTACCACCCCACATTATTTCCTGCACCCCGTTTATTATAGGAGGCAGTCTACAACCAAGTCTGGTCTTTATATCTCTGCTAGCAGATAGGCGCCTGCCCCCCTCTTTCTCAATCACCGAGGCAGCTGCAGCAGCAACAAGGAAGGCAGACTGAGGGGAGAAAAGAAAGGCTTACCAGACAACACCCCGGTGCTGCAGGGATCGGCTGAGTGCAGGAGGAGAAGAGAGACAATGCGAAGGAACAACATGCGATCTGTGAACAGAGGCAGCAATCCAAAGGTGGAGAGAGAGAGAGATGGAACGTCTGGGATCGAACGTTCTGAGACCCAACACCAGCAACTCACAGCCGGTGCTCACAATGACTGCGGGCGGTGTATGAGAAAGGAGGAGAGAGACAGGCTCACAGGAGGGTAGGGGCGGGGAGACAGACACTAACGGGGAGGGGAACACACAAAAGAGAGGCAGCTGCAATGTGTGTCAGGTACAGTGGGAGAAGGAGGAGACAGATAGGGAAATTACAAAAGGGAAGGTAAAAGGCGATAAAACGTTAATATCCAGAGAGGGAAACCAGTGGCGTTTATGGAATCTGGACTAGAAACAACAAAAAAAAAAACATACTGGTCAACGTTGTGAGGGCGGTTTGACTTTAACTCTTTCAGTGCCAGAAGGGTTTAGCTACCCCTTTATAGCACAGAATGGGTTAAGGAAATAATGATTGTTGGGTTCAGACTAGCAAATGTTTGTGGATTCGACTGGAGATGAGTGAGGCTCATTACCAACGAGTGGGAAGAGAGAGGGTGTTAGAGAGGGGGGGGGGGGGAATACAATGCAGAAAATGCACTGGTCTGCCGATAGAAGGAAAAAGAGAGGGGGGAGTGGGAAGGACAGGGGTCCTCACTTTGTGAGCAGTGACTGAGCATATGTGGTGGGCAGCTGCAGGCAGGGAGCCTTGCTGTGATCCCAGGCAAAATCCCCACTGTGTATTGAGCATCCACAGCATTAATCCCAAGCAACCTGCCCAATATTCCAGCATAAGTGACAACATTAACACCTTTAGTGCAGAGATACAATTCATTACATGTCTACCTGAAGTGTTGAAAGTTTACACACTCCAGTAAAAAGCATACACAATGACTGATATTAAAGGTAAGGGATAGGTATCCCTTCTAAATGAATATGAATGTATATCTTTATTTATATACCACCATTAATGTACAAAGCGCTTCACGGCAGTAATACATGTGACATAATAATATAACACATAATGGGAATAAATGCTTCAGACATAAAAGTGACACTTGGGAAAATCAGCCCCTGTCCTGAAGAACTCACAGTCTAATTGGTTGGTAGGAAGAACGTACAGACAGTAGGAGGGTGTTCTGGTAAGTGCGTCTGCAGGGGGTCACAGATGATGTATGAGGTGTATAGTATCATCCACGGAGGCTCAGTTCCACATAAAAGCAAAGTGAATTTAAAACATTGATATGTTTAAGGATTTAAATTGTGTTGATTGTTCATAATTTCTTTTCCTAATTTCTACTTTTATGGATTTTTTTCCTATTATGTCACGTGTGTTACTGCTGTAAAGCGTTATGTATATGGGTGGTGCTCTAAAGATATACATACATGTCTTGAGCATAGGGGTGGAAGTATGGAGTTGATACAATTTTACATTATGGTAATGTTTGTATGTTATTGATCTCGTATGTACAGCACCCAAACCCCCCAAATAGTTCCTGCCTTCCTACTGAACTAGGGTTGCCAGGTGGCTTCTCCAATAATACTGGACACAATGGTGTAAGGTGCGAGAGAGACACCCCTCTCTGCTCCATGATGTTTCCTCATCTCCTTGGCACCTCCCTCAGGCTAATGACACCTCCTCCTGATTGGCTGCTGCTGGGTAATGCAGCCAATCAAGATGGAGGCAGCTGCCTAGCCCCATAGCAACAACCCTGCTCAGAGAAATCCTACGGTCCCTCAAGCTGGTCAGGCCACTATGTACAGTGTAGCCGTGGCTGGTTTCTGGCTACCATTCTGCCCTCACTGGCATGCAAGTCCTGGTAAGAGCAGGCAGTGCCAGTATTTATCATGGCTTTTCCCCACACAGGTAGTCCCTTGAGTGACAGGGGAGGAGGTGTGACTAGGTCTGGGTTCCGCCCAATCCTGGGTTCAGACCTAGTACCTTCCTCCTACTGTACTTAAGTGTGGTGCAACCCCAAATTCAGTAGTGTCTCTACCATTGAGAGAGACAAGGTATCACGCAGGGCTGCTGTGCACTAGCAGGCCCTAGTCCTCTTCCCTAAGGGGGAGAGTGAGTGATCACCTTTTCCCCTGGTCCTGATAGAGGGCTGGGGAAGAGCACTGACTTCTGCGAGGGCCCTTGACCCGTAGTGACGGTCAATGGCCCATCCCAAGTTTGCAGACCAGAACAGAGACTGTATTGGGCAGAGAACCGCCGAGTGCTGTGAGTGTACAGGAATCGCCTCCATACATCTGGAGCGTGGACAAATCAGCCTCTTTTGAACCAACAGGTAGCATGCACCATACACGTGGAAACGGGGATCTCCCAGCGGGTGGGGGAAACACCGTTACACTTGGAGGTGCTGCTGAGATCAGCGACACGACAGGCTTTCAGCGATGCAAGGCTGGAAGTTATCAGATAAGCTTCCAGAGTTAGCGCTGGAGAAAGAGTGAGGCTTGGTGTAGTGTCCAGGGGACTCCGACATACCATAACCGGGGCCCACCTTCCCCGCCATGGAACTGCAGCAAGGGATGACCTACAGGGTGAGCTGTGCTGAGACAGAGAGGCTATTGCTGTTCAGAGTCACCCTGCGGTCTGACACATAGTGTGTCTGGAGAGGGGTCTCGTTGCCACGGGCTAGGTTCACCTGAAGGAGACAATGGGGTCAGGATCAGACAGGGTGGCATAAGGTACTGACGGGGTGGTGTCTTAGGAGGAGTGCCTGCTTCTCAGGTGCCTATACTTCTCTGCTTTAAGAACCACAACAGTATCACTAGCTGTCGACACACAGTAAACCAAAGAGTGCTCATAATGGACTGTGACCGAGTGCAGTGTATCAGAAGGAGCTTTGCTAGCCTGGGACCTACGCTTGGTAGACAGTAAAATCATGTGCTGTAAAGGCCTGCATAGAATGGATTCTAGCTGGAATCGTGTGGGACACGTGGTCCTGTATGTATGTGCACTTGAAATGGTGGTTCTCCTGCCCAAGAACGCACTACGTGAAGTTCGCTGTGCAAGATGGTTGGTTTCTGGCTCCCATTCTGCACTCACTGGCATGCAAGTCCTTGTAAGAGCAGGCAGTGCCAGTACTAATCATGAATACAGGCAGAGTGACAGGGGAGGAGGTGGGACTAGGTCTGTGTTCTGCCCAATCCTGGATTTAGACCTAGTACCTTCCCCCTACTGTACTTAAGGTTGGTGCGACCCCAAATTCAGTAGTGTGTCTGCCGTTGAGAAAGACAAGGTATCACACAGGGCTGCTGTGCACTGGCAGGCCCTGGTCCTCTTCCCTAAGGGGGAGTGTGAGTGATTACCTTTTCCCCTGGTCCTGATAGAGGGCTGGGGAAGAGCAGGGACTTCTGTGGGGGCCCTTGACCCGTAGTGAAGGCCAGGGACCACCCCAAGTTTGGAGACCAGAACAGAGACTATTGAGGACTGTCGTGTTACTGCGAGTGTATAGGAATAAATCCGTTCCAGTTGAATATACCTCCTGCCTGGTGTGTGATCTTACTGGGGGGAAAGGTAATCGTTTCTACCGTAGGAGATCGCCTCCATATATCTGGAGCTTACAGCAGATGGAGGCGCGGTGTACCATGGAGTAAATGTCGGGTATATACCCCAGAAGCCTGTCCTGCAGTCCCCACAACCATCAGCAGACAAATCAGCCTCTTGTGAACCAACAGGTAGCATGCACCATACACCTAGTAATAGGGGGATCTCCCAGTGGGTGGTGGAAACACTGTTACACCAGTATTACCTCCATTTGTTTATTGGACAGTGTCCAAATACAGGACAGTCTGGGTCAATACTGGACACCTGGTAACCCTATCCAGGTAACTGAACAGACATAGAACAGGCATTTAAAGTCATTTTTTAATAATATTTTTGGAAATGTTTGTAAACAATGCAGATGGAGACCTGGGAATTGTTTTGGTTCCCGGATTAAAGTTTATGTTAAAATCACATGGGACTGAGCCTGTGGGATCCAGACCAGAATAGTTAGATTTACTGAAATTGTACTGATTCCTATTAATGAGACTCCATGGATCCACTGATGCTAAAAATCAGTGGGACTGAGTCCAAATCAATGAGACTCACCGAAAATCAATAGAGATTTATTTGCCAGAGTTTGAATCTGCTGCGAAAATGCCACATTATTACATATTGGAATATTAACAAAATCACTGGAGTTTAAAAAAAAAAAAAAAAAAAAAACTAACGCTAATGGTTTTTCACGCTTGAATATTTTAATTTTTTTAAAAATAAACTTGAGGGGAAAAAAAACAAGGACGGTGTCTTCACTGCTAAAAACAAAACAAAAAACAGCTTATAGCAAATATAAATATTGTGGCAAAATTAGACAATTCCGCTCTTGTTTTGGCCCTGAAAGCTAATTTGAAATATTTTTCGAATTTTATTTAAAAAAATAAATACAGATGAAGCAAATTTCGGCACATTCGCCAATCTCTGAAAATCAGTGACAAGCGACAGATCTAGTCTCATCTGCCTTCTGTCTTATTACGTGTTAAGTACAGCCCTCCAGCTGGTCCTGTGAAAGTGAATGCTGTGAGCTAATCTGATTTTATTATCATGGTGATGGAAAAAACACAACACATAATACATTACCTTCAGTCACCTGTAAATTGTATTTTTTAAAGATATTAGTCAATCACCAATATTTAATCCACTACGCATAGCATTCCATTCCACTATAGAGCGTGACTATACAATGCCAAACGTACTGTGTGCTCTGGTTATTTCGGTTTAAACTAATTCTGAATTACACTTAAAGTTGCACTACTTTATACGACTTAGATTTTCTGTTTAAATATCCTTTCATTGTTTTTGTTTTCAAATGATGATGCATTACATATTAGTAGACATTTTGGCTCATATTTACTAAGCAGTCTTTTGCCAGGAGATGCCTTCCAGCGCTGGCAGAAACCTCACAGCCCATTGAATACACTGTATGGTGTCTCCCAGCACGGGAAGGTGCCTTATTGTAGAATGCGGCTTATTAAATATATCTTGGACATGGACAAAAATAGGCTTCAAAGGCATGCCTTTATTAATAGTGTATATTGCCTCTCTCAACACGTTTCCAAACTTTCCAACAATGTATACATGCTGTGTGCCGAATAACCCAGATATTTATCACTAAGGCTAAGTCCGCTGATCGTGCTTAGCGGGCGGCGCTTGCGGAGGAGACTTACATATTTAGATATATGTAAGTCCCCGCTCATGCGCATGCACACACTCAGCCGCGATCGGCTCTTAGGTAAACAAAAAACTATACTTACCCGCCCGCTCAACTACCGCAATGCCATCCCCCGCGCGCGCGTGTACAAGCAGGACACCCGGCGCTCATGCCTGGAACGCTCTCCAAGCATGAGCGCGTTCAGCGCCAGCGGGGACTTAGCCTTAGGCCTGGGACATGGTGTAGTGAAGAGTGCTGGGCAGTGCTGACGCTCATGCTCTTCTGCTCACGCAGGAGATTTTTCCTGTCCCTGCATGAGCGTCAGCGAGCGCGCTTGTGTGCAGGGTGGGAGTCGGGTATGGAGGCGGGCTGGGAGGCGGGGCTATGGATGTCACAGACTGCCATTGGCTTCTGGCAGTCACGTGACCGGACCTGCGCTTGCATGAGCGGCAAAATTTGAACTTGCCTGTCTCCTGCATTTCCACACGCCTCCGCATGCCTGCGGAAGCGCCGTCTAAAGCCGCGCTGAATAGGGTAATGTTTCCCCTCAGCGCGCCTCAGCAAAATCTTTTTGACCATGTCCGAGGCCTTTTTAAGCATGCATTGTTTTTGCAACGCTTGCCCATTTTTCAGGGAAATCATGACATTGAAGCTACAATCAAGGTCATTCTAAAAAGCTGTTTTGTTTATTCTAACCTCTATTATTACAGTTTATACCGCGGGGGGGGAAAATACTACAAGAATGAAATAGTCTCGCTCTTCTGAGCATCCATCTCCACAGTGTAAAATGATAAAGGAAGGTCCAAAATGCCTAGTTGTTCGTGTAGTAAACTGACAGATACTGTACATTAGGCAGTGTGTGGGATGCTGCTTCAGAGCAATGCATACATAACAAGATAGGTTAGCCCAGCTGAATCGACATTAAATTAATACTGATTTTTCTGTGAGGTTTTAATTTCTAGTACTCTAACATTTTATTTTTTTAATTAACATTTTATTTTTTTAATTGTAATATGTGTTTGGAATTTGGTTGCTTACTGTATTTTTGGCACCTGATTTTTCTGGAAATATTGCTTGTTGTGACAGTAATTCTTTGACATAATCTTACATGAATAGATGTTGGCGACTAGCAAAACTCTTTTCTTTACAGTATGTTTCAAGGTTAGGCTAATCATTGTGGCAGTGTTACAAAAAAAAGATGCCAGAACTGTTAGCTAGTCTATTTTTGTGTGTGTGTGTGTGTTTTGGCTTTACCTGTGTCTGTTGTGAGGTGAATAATACTTCTATGACATTTAAGCTGCAGTTTAAGCAATATCCAACATGTGTTTTTTTAAAAATAAATCCGTTAAGACAAAAAAACTTGAAGCATTTTTTTTAATCAAACGATTTTTAAAGCTGCAGTTCAGTCTTTTTTTTTTAAATTTATTTTTTTACTTCAATAGTTTTATGTGTACAATCTCTTATTACCTAAAGAACTGTATAGCTGCAGGTCAATTCGTTCTCCATGTATTGATAGGCCGAAATTTGGTGACATAATTAGTGAAGGGATCTGTTTTTCTTCTGCTTCTTTCTCTCAGTGGAAGCTCATGAATATTCATGAGCACTCTTGCACTGACTTGTGCTAGAGGGAGTACAGGGCTGACAAAGGGGTGTGCCAGGGCTTGTGACAGGACATGAAGGGGCAGTGCCTTAGCAAATGGCTGTTAAAATAGAATACAAGAAAATTGGTCTTTAAAAGTTGTTTTTTTAAAAACAGAAAATGCTAAAAGTATTTTTTCTTACAACAGAACAGATTTATTAAAAAAAACACACATGCAGGATGTTGACTGAACTGCAGCTTTAAATACCTATTTTTTATGTATGGTAATGTAGCAAGCATTTTTGTTTCTATCGCAACCATTTATAAAGTCACATCCCCTTCCTCTTCTGGCACACCCCCTTTGCCATCTCTCTAGCAGTGCACCAATTATCTAGTGCCTGCTGGGTCACATGAACTTTCACACAGAACTTTGCATTTTGGGTCATCTTCTGCAGGCCTCACAGTGATATAAAGAACCCCCAAGCCGGATCTTCAGAGATTGATTACAGGAGAACGAATTGATCGGCAACTTAGTTAATCACTTGTCAGTGTGTTGATTGTATTGATGCACATATTGAATGGAAACATTTTTTTTAAACAGCAGCTTGAACTGCAGCTTTAACAGTAAGTTTCAAAATAAACTTTCAGAGGTCTACACATTATTGTAATTTTTGAGCAAAATGAATGCTAAGAGCATCTGAAAAAATCTCTCTTGTATTTTTAGCATTAATATGGTATACATTTTTATAAAATGCAGTCGCAGCCCTAAGCTTTAACCCTTTTGCTGCCTTTTTGATATTCTCAGGACGTTACCTGGGCCAGCATTCCAGGGGCCCTTATGCCGTCTTGAGAATATCAGGAAGGTTTTTGCTCATTTTTAATGGAAGATCACATTTGCTGCTCCCCTGGAGCTGTGAAACCAATCTGAACGGAAGTAGAGAGTTTTTATCATCAGGGGGTCGGCCTCGAGTGACATTCTGGTGTCTGAATTTCCGGCACGGAAAGGTCTTTAAGGATAGAATGTCGTTTCAAATCAGACACAGTGGGGCTTATTCCTTAGCCCATACAGGGCCGTTAGAAAGGTACCAAGTACATCGTAGTCTTTTGCTAGTTTTCTAAGGGGCTGATCGGGCTTACTGCTTCAACAGAGCAGCCGGCCTGAGACAGAAGTGGAGTTGTAGTGATGTGGTCACTCGTAGCATGATATAGTGCCGGACCCCTGGCACTATAAAGGTAAACTGTAATTGTCTAACGCTACATTTTTTTTAAGTCTTTTGACCACTGAATATGAGGAAAATGTCATAAAATTCAATTTTTACTGGGCACAAAATCACGTCCAATTTCTGTGAATGCGGGAGTTACTGTGAGGACCGCCTACTTCCTATCTCTCATAAACTCCACAGCGGTCTGTGATCATGCGGAACAATAAACGCATGCTTTATGGCTTTATTGTTATTATCAATTTATTTGTAAAGCACCAACATATTCTGCAGCGCGGCACAATGGGAGTACAGAGTGACAACCATTACATAAACAGAACTGCATACCAATAAGGACAACCGAGAGCAAACAGATACAGAAGGCAATCAGGACAACGCTCCTAAGAGCTTACAATCTAGAGCAGTGTTTCCCAAATGGGGTTCCGTGGAGCAGTCCCAGGGGTTCCACCGTGGCTCTCCTCCACCCCCCTCTCCCCCAACTCCCCCATAGCGGCTGTGGAGAGGGCGAGCAGCCACTGAGAGACAGACTGTTCGCTCCACTGAGGCTCGTGCGGGAAGCCCCGGCTCTGCGCGCTACTCGTTCAGGGAAGATGCCGCTAGCGCAGCTGGCTGACCCGTGGCAAAAGCTGCCGGTGAAGAAAGTGGAGAGCGAGGTGCATGAGAAGGGAGCGCGACGAGGAAGGGTGGGGAGGGTGGCAGTTACCGCTCGCGCCGGAGTAGGAGAGCAGTGACAGAAGAGGAGGGCGCATGGGATATCTACTTATAAGGAAAGTGTATGGCCGTATAGAAAGGTGTGAGTGAGCAGGGGTGGTGTATAGGAAGGAGTGAGGGAAAGTGTATGGGAGAGTATAGGAGGGAGTGAGGGGAAGTGTATAGGGACGAGTGAGGGGAAGTGTATAGGGACGAGTGAGGGGAAGTGTATAGGGACGAGTGAGGGGAAGTGTATAGGGACGAGTGAGGGGAAGTGTATAGGGACGAGTGAGGTGTGTCTGTGTGTGTATGTATATAGTATATATATTATATATGTATGTATATATAAATGTGTGTGTTGTATAGTAAAGGAGTAACACGTGTATTGTAGAGCAGCATTTCCCAAATGGGGTTCCGCAGAACCCTGAGGTCTTTTAAAAATGTATTGGGGCAGTGGGGGACTTTTAAAAAACCCTGGCGTTCCGTGAGGTAAAATGAAGTGTTTTGCGAAAAAATAAAACATTTAAAAATTGCAGCCGCCAGGAGGGACGGAGACACCAACACCACTGCGGGCTCCCTTCCCCCCTACACCATAATAATAAACAAAGCATCTGATGCTATAATTATCACATAAGTAAGAGTAAAACCTTCTCATTTTTTCCCCCCTGACGGGCACGTCTACAGGGCGGCTGCATTTATTTATGGGACATGAAAGAGGACAAAACGTGTACCTGCCTTCCCATGGAAAATTTTAATTTTCAATTTAAAGGTATTTGATCTTGAACCAAGAAATTTTTTCATCTGCTACGCTAAAAATATTTAAGGGGTTCCATTTTGTTGTACAAAATAAAAAAGAGTTCCACGACTAAATTTAATTGGGAAACACTGATCTAGAGTGAATGTAGGGCAATGCTAAAACAAAAAGGTAAAGTGGTTGCTCATTGTGAGACGGATTATACATTAGGAGGGAGTATGGTCCAGCCACAGCGCTGGAACTTTCATGGTTTGCGGGTGTTGGATAGCATGGTGTTTGGTCCTTTAGATACCGTTATTACATTATAGGTGGTTTGTAGCCACGCTGACCTTGAGGAAGAAGAAGAGACCTGCACTGTTTTGACAGCTTTGTACGCGTAGTTTCACCGATGAATAACTCTCATGTTTGGTCCATTCAAAGTACTCACAACCTACTGCAAATCCTGACCCTGTTACTCGTGCCCGTAATCGAACCTGCAACTTTGTCAGCTCTTTTGTTCTCTAACCTCAATAAATACTGGGATTGACATTGCCACCGTTCATGCGTTTCAGAATAGTGCTAATGAAGCAGTTATCACAAATATTTATTTTTTTATCAAATGTTTTTTTATATTGAGAGTTACCTCTCGTTTTCAAGTAGGTCCTGGGCATAGAGTTTAGATGACAAATAATACATAGTTACAAATTGGCACTTATGTGGCATTGCTGCTTTTAAGGACTTGGATTGTTTACTTTGTATACAGCATGCGGCCGTGCGTTCCTATGTGAACGCGCGTGCACGTGCTGCATGCTTTCCGTGTATATACAGCCAGGAGCTGCAGGTAAGTGTATGTGCGTGTATATATTGTGTTAGTGTGAGTGTAAGTAAGATATTTTTTTTTTTGTAACTTAGATTTTATTGCAGATTTCAGACATAAGATACAATTTACAATACACAATACATGTGATCTGAAGAGTAATCTCAACTGTGAATTGTTATCTAATTTGAGAAAATTCCCGGCTTTTCGGGCCCTACTCAGCCGGGAATAACAATAATAATAATAATAATAATAATAATAATAATAAAAAAAAAAGGGGGGGGGGGGGAAAGGTAGGGTGAGGGAGGGTCTGGAAGGGGCACCGCTCCAGGCACTATCTATTATCTACTATTCACCATCGCCTTTCCTACATCGTCCTACATTGTCTCAGTCAGGTCGTCCCCGCCGCTGTCTTGTCTGTGTACTCGTCTCATTTTGGGATCTCACTCCCAAAGGAGAACACATCTATATCTATCATAGCCAGATTGTGTTACTCTCTACCCCGGGGATATCTGTCTGCACCAGCCAAGGCGTCCATACTTTTAGGAAATTGGTGCCAGTGTCGTTAACTAAACTCGTCAACTTTTCCATCTGGCAGATAAACCACATTCGATTCCGAATCTTTGGGATACTTGGAATATCGGGGCGTTTCCATAATGATGCGATCTCGCTCCGTGTTGCTATTGCAAAATGTGCTATTAATTTAATGTTTGCTTTGGACAGACCCGTTAATGGTCTGTTCAAGAGGAACAGCCATGGGTCTGGGGGAATAGTGAGGTTGAATATCCTCTGTATCCAATTTCTAATTTCTTCCCACACTGGGGAGATGTGGGCAGGACCAGAACATATGTAACAGGTCGGCCGATCCCCCACACTGCCTAGGGCACAGCGGGGAGGATCCCGGCATGAACTTGGCTAATTTCATTGGGGTGAGGTACCACCGCATCAAAACCTTATATGCGTTCTCCTTTTAGTGTGGTGCAGATGGAGCTTTTTGCTGTAGATAGGTATATGGCATTCCACTCCTCATCTTCTAGGGTGGCTCCCAAATCCCTCTCCCATTGGGTCCTAAATGACGATGGTTGCTGTCTAGAGCCCGCAGAATCGATCAACTCTCTGTACAGCTGTGATGTGAGTCCCCTAGTGTTGGTCTCTGCCAGACAGAGCTTTTCGAAAGTCGTCAAGGGGGGATATGGGGCAAATTTATTGTAGAATGCTCGGAGCTGGAGGTATCTAAAAAATTCTGATTGGGGAATATCTTTTTCTAATCTGACGTGGTCAAATGTTTTAATCTTTCGATTGTATCCCTCCAGGTCTTTGATCTGTGTATATCCTTTTTGTTTCCAAATTGACACATCTCCCACTAGCAGGCCCGGAGCGAACTTGGGATTGTTCCAAATTGGGGACATTGAAGAGTTACCTGTTGTAAGGGAGTATTTAATCTTAGTAACCTCCCAGGCAGACAACAAGTTGGTCATTGAGGAAAGCGGCTTGCCAGCAAATCGTCGCGCTGTTTTAGGTAACCAAATCAAGCTGCTGAGTTTTAGTGGTGCACAAGCAGCACTTTCTAGCTCCACCCACCTTTTCAATTGCGGTTTGGATTGCCACTGAACAATTTGGCTTAATTGAGCCGCTTTGTAGTATGAAAGCAGGCAGGGTACCGCTAGGCCACCCGCTAGTACTGGTCTTTTCATATTTAATTTGTTGACTCTCGTTTTTTTCCCTCCCCAAATAAATTTTGAGATTTTAGACTGAAGTGAGAGCAAGTCCTTCAGTCTAAATGGCACTGGTAATGTCGGGAAGAGGTATAGGATATGGGGGAGTACGTTCATCTTAACACTATGTATTCTACCTATCCAGGAGATCCGTTTAGAAGACCACTTATGTAGGTCAGATTTCAATGTCCGAATAATGTTGGGATAATTTGCACTGTATATGTCTTTGGTGTTTTTCTCAATGTATACTCCTAGGTATTTTATATATTTCTGTTGCCAGTTAAATTGAAAGTTTAATTGTAGCAGCTTCTCTACGTGTCTAGGGAGATTGATGTTGAGGGCTTCGGATTTAGATTGATTTATTTTGAATCCAGAAATATTTGAAAATCTGTCTAATAAGTCAAATAGGTTTGGTAGGGAACTGAGGGGTTTCGAGATAATTACTAGGATATCTGCGTACAGGGCCGCTTTATGACATTGAGAGTAAGCGTTTAACCCGGAGATGTCCGGGTTGTTTCTGATTTGCGCCGCCAGGTGTTCGATACAGAGGGCGAACAAAATAGGGGACAACGGGCACCCCTGTCTTGTGTCGCTTTTAATTTGGAAAGGGAGAGACGGGAAGCCCTGATGTATCACCCTGGTGGTAGGTCCTGAGTAGAGCGAGAGAATCGCCCCACTCACCCGATCCCCAAAGCCAAATGCCGCGAGCGTCTTCTTCAGGTATGGCCAGTCAATCCTATCAAAAGCCTTTTCTGCGTCCAGACTTAACAGTATACTTTGTGTGTTATTTGTGTTAGCCAATTCTACTAGATCAATAAATCGCTGGGTATTGTCCGCTGCCTGTCTTCCCTTAATGAATCCAACCTGATCTGGGTGTATAAGTCTGGGTAGGATTAGACATAGTCTATTGGCCAATAATTTAGCATATATTTTAATATCGGTATTAATTAGGGATATGGGCCTATAACTTTTACAATCCAGCGGATCCTTACCGGGTTTATGAATGAATGATATAGACGCCTGCAACATCTCTCTGGGGATGGGGGCTCCTGCTAATATCGCATTAAACACATGGAGCAACCTAGGGGCTAGTAATTTAGCAAATTTCTTATAATATAGCCCCGAAAAACCATCTGGCCCTGGGGCCGTTGAGGGCTTGAGTTCTTTGATGGCCTGTGACACCTCCTCAATAGAGAAATCCGCGCCCAAGACCTCTCTCTCCCCCTCCGTCAATCTCCCTAGCTTTGAGATGGCTAAGAAATCTCTCAGCTTCTCGCTCGTTTTAGCATTGTGTGACACTTTCTCTCCATTATATAGGGTTTCATAGAACGAGCCGAATTCTTCTACTCTTTTCTTAGGGTTGGCCGTGGGTGTGCCTGGTTTTAAGCGTATAGCTTGGATATTAAACTTCGCTTGCCTGTCTCTTAACGCTCGGGCCAGCATCGTATCCGGCCTGTTTGCTTTAAAACTTCCTCTTAGACCAACTCAGAGAATTATCTGCCCTGGAGGTCAACAACATATTCAGTTCAATTTTAGTGTCCTTCAATTCTTGCAGTGATTTAGAGTCTGATTTACCCTTATGTTTTAATGTGAGGAAATGTAATTTCGTTTGAAGCTCAACAATTTTAGAGTCACTTTTCCGTTTTCTTCTAGCTGTGGTGTTGATCAATATGCCCCTCAGCGTCGCCTTGTGAGCCTCCCATAATATAAACTGGGAATCCACAGAGCCTGTATTTATGTGGAAAAATTGGTCAATTTTGCTACCTATGGCCTCACAAATCTCGGGGATTTTTAGGATTGACTCGTTGAGCTTCCAGTTCGCCCTTGGTCTGCCCGTCCGCATGTTCTCGCACCTTAGCCCTATCGGTGCATTGTCAGACCATGAAATATCATGGATCCCAGCTTGGGAAACCATAGGGACCAGTTGACAGGAGACAAAAAAGTAATCGATTCTGCTATAGGTGCCATTTGGGTGGGAGTAGAACGTGTAGTCCCTATCTGTCGGGTGTAGTTCCCTCCATATGTCGGTCAATCGGTTGGCTTTGAGGCCTTTGCATAAAGAGACCACCGCTTTTTTATTTACAGTAACCGCACTCCCCGATCTATCTAAACTCGGCTGCATGACCATATTAATATCTCCCGCGAGTACGACACAGCCCTTAGCATTGGAACGTAGGATCTGAAAAAAGCTATCAAAGAAGGCTGCATCCTGCTCGCAGGGAGCATATACCGTGGCCAGTGTTATATATTTCTTCCGTATCGTACCCACCAGTATAATGAAGCGTCCATCTGTGTCTCACTTAATGGTCTGGGTTACGAATGGGATTTTATTACTCAACAGAATGGCCACTCCACGTTTTTTGACCGTCGCGGAGGATAGGTAAAAGTGGGTGTAATCTTTATCTAGGAATTTAGGCCCCTTGGTCTTACTAAAGTGAGTCTCCTGTAACATTAGAATATCTGCGTGTTTTCTTTTGTAGTCTGAGAAGGCTATTTTTCTTTTGATTGGGCTGTTAAAGCCCTTTACATTATGTGTTAATAACGTTAACGCCATCTTTTATTGTGTGTAAAGTGTAGTAAATTAACTTTTGTTGACTCACCCGATCTGTTTATCTTCTTACGCAGCTGACTGATGTCTACGGTGCATCTGTCCCGCACAACTTCTACCTCCAGCTCAGGTCAGCGCCTTCTCCCCTCAGGTGGGGAACGGATAGGAAGGGATGTACAGGGAGAGGGGAACAATACAAGGGGAAACACATAGGGGGTGAAACAAAATACTAAACATAAATTAAAAAAAGTTACGATAAAAAGAAATAACAAACGTAAAACCAGAGCACGACTCGGGATCCTCCGAGTACGACTCTGACGCCCAAAGGGTAGGTCAATATGCCTGGTCTTTGGAAACGGCCGGCCTCCCCTAATGGGAACTGACCCCCCCGGGACTTGTTTATGGCCCTGACGCATCAGGAACCTATGCGAGGAACGCATGCACGACGCCGGAAGCGAATCCCACCGGCGTGTGTCTGATACTTAACAAAAACTTAAACTCCAGTGATTTTTACTAAAGCTTCAACTTCTTAACGAACTACAGCACTAACTTATTTATTATGTTTGAATACCCTACTTTTTATACATCTTAATCCGAAATATTGTTCTTCTAGCATTTGTGCGTGACTATATACCTGCTAACCTATGACCTCCTTACTACAGCTTGGGTGCTACCTACATTAACATGCTATTGATTACATAGTACAGACATACTACTTGTTACCTAACCCTTATTGTATTACTAATCTACCGTTACTTATTACCTATCTATTACCTAACTCTTGCGTAATATATGTGTTACATGCCTAAACAGGGATATAACTCCCCCTATGTACACCCTTATACAATATATACCTTATTTACAAACTCACATTATATAACCGCATCTGTAACTTCATCTAACTTATAAAACCTCTAACTCATATCCTATGACTTATCATCATGTAACGTATCTTTCTGTATCGGGCGAGCTTTGCTCATGAGATCCCTGAACTTTCTTTAGCTATATAACTATATAACTGTTAACTATACAGTCTCTCCATCTCTAATCCCCCCATTAGCTTATAAAACTAAAAAGTTTACGCACACTAACCCTTATCCTTTACCCTGTAACTGAACGAACTATATTTACTATATTAACAAAACTATGCTCAAAACCATGCAGCCCCACTCCCCTCATCATCCCCCCCTCATCATCCCCCCCTCCTCTGTCCCGTCATGATGACGTAACTCCTTTTGCCCGCGAAAGGCAGAACAGTCTCGAGGAAGGAGCAGGACAAGTTGGCCGCCGTCCCAGAGTCATGTGCGGATCAGCTCCTCACCAGCGGCCCCGTGTCAGCACCATGCACAGTAGGGGCAGGTCCACTGGGGTCTCGGCCGGGCAGTAAGAGGTTCAGAGGGCGGGAGAGGGAACCGGATAGCAGCCAGGAAATCAGGCACAGCTAGAAACGGCTTCACCGCTGGATCATCTTCTTTGAAAGCGGCAAAGCACGGCTCTCAGAGGGAGGACATCAGTTGGGGTTCGCTGCCATTCCCCCTCCCGCCTCAGGTCGGTTGGCCCCCACCTTGCTCCATGTCGCAGTGGGCGATCTTCTCTCCTCTTCTGCTGACCGGGGGGACCTCTGAGCCTCCCCACCTGCTCCCAGCTTGCTCAAAATGTCTTTGCCCCCCTCCAGCTTTCTCAAGGTATGTGCCTATTCTGAAAGCCAGGGTCATGTGTGGGATGATTTAGCCCAGATAGTGTCAACTCAGCCCTCTTTTCCAAGCACAACAAGATCTGTTTCTTTTCTTTACTTTATTTGTGGAAAGCAGGTAAAAAACAGGTACTTGTGTAGAGATGTAGATGTTGGGATAATGTCTCTCTGTGTGTGCTTGGTAGTTAACGGCAGGTGAAAAAGATAATCCTACCAGTACAGGAGTTTACAGCAGAGTGCTCACTCATCCAGAGGTTATGGTGGAAAAGGAAGTGAGGGGCAACGGTCACACTAAAGGTTCAGTGAGACTGCACTAACTGTCAGCAAAAGACAGGGGGGAAAAATGAGAAAGCCCATAGCTGGGAGGACTGGAGATGTTGCCAGAGCAACCAGGGGTATGACAGACTGGAAGGAAAAAGGGCTACATAATGTATCCATTCCATCTGCACTGGGAGTGAACTGCAAGGAAAGTGACATCCTAGTGCAGCTAGCAGGGGGAACTGCCAAGGGAAGGGGGGCTGAAACAGAGAAGGCAGACATGGGTATTTCTGTTCCATGACACTCCCCGTCTGGTATCTGGAGATACCACTATTCTAGGTATATGTGGAACATATGTGCAATATAACATAACATAGCAAACTTCATGTCCACATAACGATGGGATACCGGCTGGTACCACCAGCTTGACGTCCTTGGCCATCTCGGTAAGGTAGGTGGATGCACAGCTCTAGGTTAGCTTGATGCACCACAATGTCTCTCAGAGTCCATAGAACTGGTAGTCAGTTCTTCCTTGTGATAGTCCGATTTGGGCATTAGGAGGATAGTCTCTGTGATAGGTCTTAAAAAGGTTTTAACGACCCCATTCTGGGTCACCCAAACTTCCACTTTGCGGACCCTTTCATCTTCGCTTGGGATGGTTTTGATAAGTCCCATGGGCCATTCGTTCCTTGTTACCTGTTTGTCTTTCAACAGGACCACATCTCCTACTTGGATATCTGGTTTAACTGTTTGACATTTATGGCATTCTTGGAGTGTCACCAGATACTCGCGTCTCCAGCGATCCCAAAATGTGTTGGACAAGCTCTGCACCGGTCTCCACTGCCGTTTGTACATATCCTTAGAGTTGAAACCTTCGACTGGGGTGGGGATGTTCCCTACTTTCTGGGTTAGCAGCATTGCTGGTGTCAAAATACTTGGCAATTCTGGATCTGTTGACACTGGAATCAAAGGCCTAGCATTGATTATCGCTGATATTTCGGCCATGAATGTGGTTAACACTTCGTTAGTGAGTCGAGTCAGGTCGGTTTTTATCATCATAGAGTCCAAGATACGCCGGACTACCCTCTGGGTGCACTGCTACCAGACATATCTTAGAGCAAGATCTACCGTCGTTTCCTTCTCCACATACCTCTGTGCATTTGGACGCTACTGACGTCGTGGGGGGTGTATCTCCCACTTCTTCCTCCCCGCCCTGCTTTGTCGAAGGGTTAGGGGCTTCGCTTGATTTGGGCTTCATAGCTTCCGGGTGTAAAGCGGCTATGTGCCTGTCGCTATCGCACTCTGTGCATTTCATAGCTTCTTTGCAGTCCTTGAATAAATGAGTTGTGGAAGCACAACATTTGAAACAAGCTCCCCATTCCCTGAGTAAGTTCTTTCGCTCCTCTATGGGTTTCATTCTGAATCCGATACACTTGTTAAGCGGATGCGGCCTTTTGTGAATAGGGCATTCTTTGTTGAGGTCCCTTGGTTTCTTGTCCCTGTCGGCCGCCTGGCCGGGACTCGCGTGGGTCGTAGGGGGCACGTCCGTCCTGTGGACCGAGATGGGTGTTCTGGAGTCCTTGTATCTCGCTGCTGACATTTCGTTCCTCGGGTGGCTGGCGCTGGATGTGGTCTGCACCCCTAAGATGAAGCTGGGGTCGTTCCTCATCCTTGCTGCTTCGCGAATGAAGCTCAAGAAAACTGAGAATGGGGGGTAGACGACTTGCTTCTCCCTTTTGTATTTGGAACCTTGTGAAATCAACCTTTCTTGGAGGTTGAAGGGTAGCTTCTCCAGGATGGGTCTCACTCCACGCGTCTAGGACGTTGAGACCTATTAAGGAATGGTCTTTCCTTGCGAACTCCAGTTCTTGCAGCAGGTCCCCGAGTTCTCGTAACTTCGAGTAGTCTTTAGTTGTGATCTTGGGGAAGCTGTCGACTCTTTTGTAGAGCGAATCCTCGACTGCTTCGGGGCTGCCGTAGGACTCTTCTAGCCTTTCCCACACTAGGTCAAGACCTACTTGGGGTTGGTGCACGTTTGCCGCCCGAAGTCTCTTCGCGTGCTCCCTGGATTCGTTCCCCAGGAACTTGAATAGCAGGTTGAGCTCTTCCCTTGCTGAGAAATCCAAGGTGTTGATTGCGTCTTTGAACGTGAACTTCCACGTCCGGTAGTTCTCAGGACGGTCGTCGAAGCTGATGAGTCCTGCATGCACCAGGTCACGCCGGATCATGTACTTGGCTATGTCTGTCAGGCCTGAGGCATCGGCGTGTTTGTCCCGTTCTGAGGTAGTTGCTGGGAGGGTCCGTGCGGTCACCTCTTCCTTGGCGTGGACGCATGATGACTGCTGGTCGGTGTGAGGGGCTGTGTTTTCCCATGTGGGTGTACCTGGATGGCGAGCCCGTTGTAGTGCATCCGTGTGCACGCTGGCGTGTGGATCACTGTTTCGGCTGTGGCTATCCCAGGCAGCATGTACCATTGGCGGAGCAACGTCTTCTCCTCGTGGACCTAGCAAGTCTTCGGTGTCTGTAGAGTCACTCCCTCCACGTTGAGATGGTGCGCTGGTGTTTACGCTGAAGAGGCTCCTTACGTAGTCTTCAGTGCGTTGGACTGGATCCTCTGAGGCTATCCATCTGTACGGTTGCTCCCCGCCATCCTGTTGCGCGGCTGCTTCTAGGACTTCAGCTTTGGCTATGGCTGTGGCGGCTTCCTTGTCTTGATTAAGTGCCTCTAGTTCCGCATCAAATTCGGCTTTCTAACGTGTAGCGGCTGCGGCAGTAGCGGCCGTGGTGGCGGTAGCAGTGGCGGCGTTAGCGGCAGCAGTGGCGGCGGCAGTGGCGGCGGCATTAGCAGCGGCTGTCTGTTCCTCCTCTTCTATGCGTGCTCTTCCTGCTCTTATGGCTGCCTCTCTGCGACTATATTCGGCCCTGGCACGTGCGGCCTCTGCAGAGGCTCGTGCCTTGGTAGCGCTTGCGCTAGCGCTGGACGTGTTAGATCGCGCTGACCTTGAAAAATGCCTGGATGTGCTTGAGTGCTGTGATGCGGTTTCCAGCAAAAGGTCTTTCCTCTTACTCTCGGCTTCCGTGATAGAGGTTCGCACGCGGCTGTCACGTGTCAAGTCAATGTTATGCTGTAAGTCCGTTTCATGCAGGCTTTCGCCGGTATTAGCCCTGGTCAGGTAAGTGACGTATGCCTCTGACAGCTCTTGGTAGCATAAGTGGTCTATCTTTAATTGAGTTATAGCCTGCTCGAGCTGTTGTACAGAATTGCCAGCGGCGGCGACATTGCGTATCCCAAGTATGGTAGTGTTCCAGGCCAACTCTAATTTAGCGCGGTGCGCTTCAATGTCAGTCTCGTATTTTTCACGGGCCTTTTGTGTCAGTGTGACTGTCCGTTTTGGCCTTGGGTCTGCCTGCGCCTGTTGCAGTTGCGCAGCGGTCTCTTTGTCGGAGTGGTCACTCTCCTGCGTGATGTCTGGTGAGGCTCTGAGTTCTGCCATGCTGTAGGTGTGTGTAGGCCTTTAGCCAGTGCGTGTGGCGTGCGGTCTGTTACCTGTGTCAGCGATGGGTGACTGTCTCAGATGATGCCGAGCGGTGTCCTGCAGCGTTCAGCGTGGGGGTAGCTGTACTCACAGGTGTCCGGTGGCTCTGACCCGTGTCCTGGTGGGTGTCCGGTAGCGTGGCCCTTGATGGCGCTAGCCGTGGGGACGTGCGCAGGGGTAGGTGAGATGGTGGCTCCTCACTATAGGGCTGTGCAGAGGGTGAACTCAGACAGAGAAAGGCAATTAGGTTTTGTGTAAGAAGCACTGTTTGTCTGCAAAACTGCTGCCTCGTGTGCAAGGTTGTTTGCTGGTTAAAGCTTGCTGCCCTGTCTGAAAGGCTGCTTGTGCAGTGTAAGCTGCTTTGTGCTTTTTTTCTGCAGAGACTGCTCTGTGTTATCATGGAGTCTGGAGTAGCAGCTCCTGTAAGTGTCTTTAAGGTACACAATATCTTTTTCACTATTCTGAAAGCCAGGGTCATGTGTGGGATGATTTAGCCCAGATAGTGTCAACTCGGCCCTCTTTTCCAAGCACAACAAGGTCTGTTTCTTTTCTTTACTTTATTTGTGGAAAGCAGGTAAAAAACAGGTACTTGTGTAGAGATATAGATGTTGGGATAATGTCTCTCTGTGTGTGCTTGGTAGTTAACGGCAGGTGAAAAAGATAATCCTACCAGTACAGGAGTTTACAGCAGAGTACTCACTCATCCAGAGGTTATGGTGGAAAAGGAAGTGAGGGGCAAGGGTCACACTAAAGGTTCAGTGAGACTGCACTAACTGTCAGCAAAAGTCAGGGGGGAAAAATGAGAAAGCCCATAGCTGGGAGGACTGGAGATGTTGCCAGAGCAACCAGGGGTATGACAGACTGGAAGGAAAAAGGGCTACGCAATGTATCCATTCCATCTGCACTGGGAGTGAACTGCAAGGAAAGTGACATCCTAGTGCAGCTAGCAGGGGGAACTGCCAAGGGAAGGGGGGCTGAAACAGAGAAGGCAGACATGGGTATTTCTGTTCCATGACAGTGCCACACCGTTTTTTAGCACCGTTAGTGCACAGGGGAAGAGCCATCTGTATTTTATCCTTTGGTCTCTCAGCACCTTAGTTATTGGCGCCAGGGTTCTTCTTTTGGCGAGGGAAATGTCTTGATAGATCTGGAATTTTATATGTTCATATTCCATATTTTTAGTGTCTCTTGAGATCCTGCAAACCTCTTCTTTTGTTCTGTAGTGATGGAATCTCATAATTATATCCCTCGGGGGTCCCCGTTTTGCGGTCTCCCCCGAAGTGCACGGTGGCATCTATCCAGGAGCAGTTCATTGCCAGGCTTATCTGGGAATAGATGCTCCAGCCATTTATTTGTGAAATCCTTTGGGTCAGAGACAGATTCAGGCACTCCTCTTAGGCGGACATTGCATCTTCTGTCCCTGTTTTCCGCATCCTCTAGTTTATCTTCTAAGGATCTAACTTGCACTGAGAATGTAGCCACCGTTTTCTGTGTCTGTGCCAATTCCGTGGTAGTCTCATCAGCTTTTGTTTCCAAAGCTTCTGTCCGCTCTCCCAATGCATCCAGGTCTTTCCTTGTGGCCCATAATTCAGTTTTAAAAAACTTCTTCATTTGGGCACAGAACTCCTTGATGTCTTTGCGCCTCACTATCTCCTGGTCCCCTGGCTCTGTTTCTGGGGTATCTGTGTCTGGATCTGATAA
Source organism: Ascaphus truei (assembly GCF_040206685.1). Lineage (NCBI taxonomy): Eukaryota > Metazoa > Chordata > Amphibia > Anura > Ascaphidae > Ascaphus > Ascaphus truei. The sequence goes on along the minus strand of NC_134483.1, from coordinate 185,241,539 downwards.
TGCAGGCTGAGCAGACTTTGCAGGGGTCTCCATCTTATCTGCCTGTGCTGCATGTGCTGTTTCTCCTCTTTTGAAATATGTAGACACAGGTTGCGTTTTTCTGCGAGTTACTTTGTTCGTCGCCATCACCGTATGTTCAATGATATTTTGCAATCTAGATCGCTGTGAAAGTCGCGCTGCTATTGAAGTTATTTAATTACAGGCATACCCCGCTTTAAGTACACTCACTTTAAGTACACTCGCGAGTAAGTACATCTCGCTCAATAGGCAAGCGGCAGCTCACGCATGCGCCAGTAAGCACGTCCTGAACAGCTATACCGGCTCCCTACCTGTACCGAAGGTGTGCGCAAGCGGGGAGACTATAGAGCCTGTTACAAATGCGTTATTTACATCAGGTATGCATGTATATAATGATTGCAGTACTGTACATGCCTCGATAAGTGGGAAAAAGGTCATGCTTCACTTTAAGTACATTTTCGCTTTACATACATGCTCCGGTCCCATTGAGTACGTTAATGTGGGGTATGCCTGTATTGATGAGAGTGGAGCTCAGAAACTAAGCTGCCATTCACCTCACGCCCCCAAGATTTTTTTTAAATTTAAAAAAAAAAAAGTTTAATAATTTTTTTTTTGTGTGTGCAGTTATTTACCCCCCCACACACACACATCCATACAAACATGCATACACGCATACATGCATACATACACACATACACACCAATACATACATTTGAGCGCAGGCAGCGGCGCGAAAAGATGAATTTCTTCATCTTCGCCGCTGTCTGTCGGCTCCCCTCTCCCTGCCGTGCGCGCGCGCGGCCCTTCTATAGAAAGGCTGACTAACGTCAGCCAACTAAAAATCCGCGCGCGCGGCGTAGCACGCGCCCGGCACTATAGAACGTGCCTTACACTTAGATATTTGACAGATTTTTTTTAACCTGTTCTCCAACACCCCTTTTTCTTTTTTTGGTCTTTGCATTGCTGTTGGAGTCTGAAATGCTGGCGGACTAGCATCGGGGGCTGGGTTACATGCAGCCAAGTAAACCAATGATGTGGAAGCGCCTGAAGTTAAATACAGTTGTAGCCATGTGTTAAAAATGGTATACAGTTCTCTCCCATGCTGGCAGTAAACCTGGTAAGTATACAGGATTGCCAGCATCAATCATGGAGGTTTGCCCTCACACCCTGGTGAGGTGTCATATGTACATGAGGGGAGTGGTAACAGACCTTGTGTTCATTGTTAGTGACACAGGAGGTGGAGCCATTTCCTTGGTATATAAGACACAGCACTGCCCAAAAGTTAGAGTGTCTGTTATGATGGCTGTTATGTTCAAGGTCAAGTGTGCTAATTAAGAGTGACTCTACAGCAAATAGTCTGACCTGCAGCAGTAAGGCTGGCAGGGCCTGCACTGTGTCCAGGGACCAGGCGCAGGTGGTGATCTCCCTGTGACGACTCAGGAGATTCCTTCCCCTCCTTGTCCCTCTCTCCCATCTCCTGTTGCCCCTTCTACTCCTTCCCACTCCTCTCCTTTACCTTCTACCTCTCTCCCCTTGCCGCAGCGCGTTCCCCGCAGGTCTTGCATACCCACGCGCTCCCTGAGTCCCTGCTTTGATCCTCCCCGCTCCCTCTCTCCCGCAGTAGCCGCCTTACCTTCACCTGTGGTGCCATCAGTCCCGTTGCCTCCCCCTTGCGTGGTGCTCGCGGCGCGGAGTTCCGCATGCCTGGTGACGCGTCTGGTGCGTGCGCTCCCTCAGCCCACGGAGGGCGCGCGCACACGCTCCTCCACTGGTCTCCCTGGCTCACCTGCTTCCTCCTCTCTGCCGCTGCATGCCATCTCGCGGTCACATGTCACGCGCGCGGTCCCCTTCTCTGGGCTCCGTGCTCCTCCTGCAGTCTTCCCTTGCTCCATGTGGTCCCTCCCTGTGTTGCAACCTGTGCGCGCGCACCCCCAGCTTACAGGGGGCGCTCGCACAGGCTCTTCTTATCCTGTTCCCCATGTCTCCACCTCCCAATCCCTACAGGCCATTCCCCTGACTGCCCCTTCTGTCTCCTCCTCTTCTCTCCCTGTTCTATCCCTGTCGTCTCCCACTTCTCTCTCTACTCCTCCCCTCTCTCCTATTGGTATACCCTCCTTTATAACCCGTCTGTCCACTTCTTTCCCACTCTGCATAGTTCATGTTTCCCTGTGTGTACCTGACCTATGCTGTGCTCCCTCTGTGTTCCTGTTGTTTCCTGCTCCTGTGTTATCTTGGATTTCCCTGGCTTTGACCCCTGCTTGTCCTGGACTACTCTGCTTTCTGGTACGCATACTACTTCACTTACCGCTGGCTTCCTAGGACCTGGCTTATACTCTGACGATTCTAACCTCTGGACTCCTGAACATTGGCACACGGACACGACTATTCCTACAGAGATCCCCAAGCGTTGCAAGTATAACCTAACAACTCTTCCCACAGGTCCAGCAACGCCATACCACACTCCGGGCTTGCTCCCACTGCTGTGGGTGTGTGGTATCAAACCGTTCCCACCTCAGTTCTGGGGTCTAGCCAGGTCTGCGGGTATACAGGCGTGATACTCCCTGAGGGGAGAGGTGATCCAACTCCATTGGGAGGGCAGATCTTCTGAAAGGAGAGTACTGGAGAAGATGAGCGGCTAAGCTGTTTGCTGCGAGGGGTAGTCTGCCTATACCATCAATCAATAAAGATGCCCTTGTTCACAAGAACCCCCATGTGTGAGTGTGAAGTTACTCCACAGAGGAAGGCACCACCGAGGAGTTCCTCATCAGAACCATCTTCTTGCGGACGCAGAGATCCTGATGAGGTGGAGGCGCTGCACTGTATGTAGGTAGGACTCACGCACACTACCTCAGCTGCCTGTCTGGGTTGACATTCCCCACACAACATCATGCGGGAGACTCAGGAGTCCTGTTGCCAGGTGCACCACCAGACACGACCATGTAATTGGGACTGGATAGACCACAGGGGCTAATGTGAGATTGGGTGGGTCAGAAAGGTCCAGAAAATCCGTTACACAGTACTAGTGAATTTTCTGCACACGTCTTCTACTTTGATTCTGTAATCCTTTTTATTCCCATTCTGGAAAATGGTGTATGACACACACACACACACACACCTTTTCAATTCAGATTAATAGTAGAAAAGAAAGTGAAGTTGAAGATGAATTCTATATTTGTATAGAACTAATTCAGTGTCAGGCCAGTAACAAACTGCTTTGTAACTTTACGCTGGCCTCACAGGCGCCGAAGAGGTTAAAGAGAAAGTAAAATGCAAAGCTGAATTATAAATCACTGTATAAATCCAGTTTAACGTGGTAGTAATAATAGTGATGTAATAAGCCAATCGCACTGCTAATAATAACAGTTTGTTCTTGTATAGCGATGCTAGTTTTACGTAGCGCTTTACAGAGACATTTTTGCAGACACAGGTCCCTGCCCCGTGGAGTTTACAATCTATGTTTATGGTGCCTGAGACAGGGAGATAAAGTGACTTGCCCAAGGTCACAAGGAGCTAACACCGGGAATAGAACCAGGTTCCCCTGCTTCAAACTCAGTGCCAGTCAGTGTCTTTACTCACTGAGCACATTTCCTCCAGGAAAATATCTGGGTTATTGTCTTTCTGGAGGTGTTGTTTGTGGTCATTCAGCTGTCAAACATAACACAATTTAATATAATTTAATTCCTTAATTTTTCACCATCACATTCTTTGCTGTAAATAATGTATATGAAAGTATTATGATAACTCAATGATCCTGTTCTGCCAAAAGGAACATTTATCTGGAGTTTAAAACTGTTCAAAGGTAGCTCCTGCAACCATCACCAGATGTTAAGACGTTTTCTGCCCTTAGTAGTAAAAGTAACTTTGTGGATAAATCTTGTATAGACGTCAATTAAAAATATTTGCCAAATGATTTTATTTTGTGTTGCGGAGAAATAACGCTGAATGACAATTCTTTATATTTATAGCTATAGAGAAAAGCATTGTATTCTCGTGCAATGACCCCATTTATTATACTGGGCAAACTACCTCTGTGACAGAGTGGGGGGAGGAAAGTTTTCTTCCGAATCTTGGAAAGAGGTCACAGCCTAGATAAACAGGGACAGCTGCATTGTGAAGCACACTCACAAAAAGTACAGAACAATATCAGTTTGCCTGGTAACCGAACATAATGAAGCCCTGGTGGTCTTGTGTGTCATTTGCTAATGTGCAACAAAAAGTGTTGCACTATAGCTCACGTTATAACAAAACTTATTCCAAAAGGTTGTTGGCTATTAGACTAATCTTGAATAATGGGAGGTGTGAGCAGACTCACAAAGTAATAAAGAGATTCAAATTCCCGTGATGTGGACAGCTTGAGAAAAAGCTATTTATGTTTGTAAACAAAGCGTATGCAAATGTGCGTGGCTTCTTTTACATATCACATGACACAATATGATATTTGTATACACTCAAATCCAAATGTGCCAAGTCAATTAGCAGGGAGGTAATGACAGGGATTTATTAGTTCAAATCATTGGACTTTTCCCATATTTTACTGACGTACGTGTAACCATGCTGTAAAATGGCTACAGTCATCTCTCCTGCTGACAGTAAGGCCTGGTAAGTTATGGGCATGCCAGCAGTAATTATGGAGGTTTGGAGTATGGAGGTGGTCACATGCTCTGAGTCCATGATTAGTGATGTCAGAGTTGTGCCAGCCCCCAGAGGATACATAAGGCATAGCACTGCTCAAAAGTTAGAGTCTGTAGATCATCAGTAGAGTTCAGTTTGTTGGTTGGAGAAGGAGCAAGTCTGAGTGCAGGCTTGGGAGGAAACAGCTTATAAGACTGTGACCAGGGACCTGGCACAGGGACTATCTCCCTAAGGGGAGGTAGGAAATCCACCAATTTGGGGAAGGACACCTTTCAAAGGGAAGTGCGGTGAACATGAGAGGCTAAGTACACCCACTGTGAGGGGCAGCTGGCCCGCCGCAAGTCAATAAAGATGATCCTGTTAAACCATACCCTCGTGTGTAAATGTGGAGTGATTACACAGAGGAGTGCACCACAGAGGAGTTCCTCACCAGGACCATCCACAAGCGGATGCTGGGATCCTGATGAGGTGGAGTCGCTGCACTGGATCTAGGTAGGACTCAAGTACACTACCTCAGCTGCCTGTCTGGGTTGGCAATCCCCACACAACATCATGCGGGAGACTCAGGAGTCCTGTTGCCAACAGGTGCCCCACCAGACACAACACTGTAATGGGGACTGGTTAGACCACAGGGGCCAATGTGAGATTGGGTGGTCAGGCTAGGCCAGAAAATCCGTTACATACGTTTACCATTCTTATTTATATTCGGACTCTGGGGATTGATTTGCTCTCGCGAGCACTAGAAGGTATGTTCCTGATGTGCAAAACCTGTGTAAAAGACTGAATCTGGCCTTGTAGAATTGATATAAGTATGTTCCTGATGTGCAAAACGTGTGTAAAAGACTGAATCTGGCCTTGTAGAATTGATATAATTGATATAAGTATGTTCCTGATGTGCAAAACCTGTGTAAAAGACTGAATCTGGCCTTGTAGAATTGATTTAAATATGTTCCTGATGTGCAAAACCTGTGTAAAAGACTGAATCTGGCCTTGTAGAATTGATATAATTGATATAGGTATGTTCCTGATGTGCAAAACCTGTGTAAAAGACTGAATCTGGCCTTATAGAATTGATATAATTGATATAAGTATGTTCCTGATGTGCAAAACCTGTGTAAAAGACTGAATATGGCCTTGTAGAATTGATATAAGTATGTTCCTGATGTGCAAAACCTGTGTAAAATACTGAATCTGGCCTTGTAGAATTGATATAAGTTAGTATGTTTGAATTTAAAAAGTTTTTTTTTTTTTCCCCTCTTAACTCTGTGCTGTTAATTGACCAAATGGAACAAGCTGATTGATTGGGGAGGGGGAGGGTCATGTGACTGCTCTTATCTGTATAATACCAACACCTTTTCTGCATCTTTGCAGGAACTGCAATTGGCATTAGATAGTGAGGCATTTAAAGTGAAGTTTTAAAGTGATAAATACAGTTAGACTACAGTTTGACTAGAGGTGACTGGGGACTGGATCTACTGCAAACTCTTTTACTCAAGACAACAAACGGTAAGCTATTCAGATCACACTATGATCCCATGCTTGCTAACCTGCATATTTTAACCCCCCACCACTTTACAATTTATTTTCTGCAGTCTCTCCCAAAACTGACTGCACAATACACTGAAACCCTGAATTGACTCTAGCATTGCAATACAGCTAAACATTTGACAAGTTACAGCCACACACCTGCTGTTAGTCTGCTCACACTCACTCTGCTCACAACAGCTCCTTGCAGCACTGCCTACATCTGGCATCATGAACCTGCTATGTATTTTAATTTTTTTCTTTCTCCTGGTCTCATGGAGATGTTACTCCCACTATCCACTACAAACTCCTCCATCCTGGCCCACACCCAACATCACCATACACCCTGGACTACTCAAAAGCCTTGCACTATCTACTGAATGTTGGTGGAGAACTCTAAAAACCATCACACCAACCACCTCTCACTCAAATAGCAAACATCACAAATCTACAACTTGCAAACAACTACCCAAATTTCTACTCATACTATTACTCTCTTTAGCAGGTGATATTGAACCTAACCCAGGTCCTCCCATTTCCGCTCTGTCCCATGCCCCTGAGAATTCCACCTTCAAATTCCAAAAAGGGCTATCTGTCGCCCATATAAACATCCGGAGCCTGCTGCCCAAACTGGACGAACTAAGGGCATGGTGCCTTATGCATAAACCCAAAGCCATCGTTCTTACAGAAACATGGCTATCCCCTAAAACCCCTGATGCAAATATCGCCATTCAGGGATACTCCATTTTTAGGAGAGATAGGTCAAAGAGAGGAAGAGATGTGTTATTTCATATTGCAGACACCTTACAATTTACACTGTTAAATTGCCCACCAAGTCCACCCTCTTTTGAAACTCTAGTTGGCAAAATCTGCCTCCCCTTTTCTAAGCCCATCTTGCTTGCTGGCATCTACCGCCCCCCTAAAGCCCCTCTACAATCCTTGACTGATATCACCCAATTTCTTGGCTCCATTTCCTCTCTGAATGAGAAGAGTGAGCTGCTAGTTCTTGGAGATTTCAACTTCAATTGGCTTGACCCTAAAAACCACAAAATCCAGATACAACTCAAGTCACTTAACCTATCGCAACTTATTTCCCAACCCACACGGATAAACCTGAAATCGCATAACCATTCCTTGCTAGACTGGATTCTCTCCTCAACCCCCAGCAGAATCCAATCCTCTGGCATCCTTCCTGATATTTTCAGTGACCATGCAATAGTGTACTGTGTAAGGAAAATTAAACGGCCCCATTCAAGCCCTAAAGTTCTCCTCTATAGAACATTTAAAAACTTTAACCCACAACAGTTTCTGGATGACCTTACCAACTGCCCATGGCACAGAATCGATTTAATTCCCGACCCCGATTCTGCGCTCGACTATTTCCAATCCGAGTTCTTAAAACTCTGCGATACCCATGCTCCACTACGCAAAATAAGGGTACGGGGGGCCCACCATCCATGGGTTACACCTGACTTTATAGCACTCTACCAGTTCAGGGATGCCTTGTGGAAAAGCTACAAAGTAACTGGCACTACCAAGGATCTCAATCACTACAGATGCATGCGGAACATGTGCACAAGGCAAACAAGGCATGCAAAAGCACAATATTACGCTGACAATCTCCACCAAAATACATCAAACCCAGCTAACTTCTGGAAGGTTATCAACAATATATTCCAGCCTCCTAACCATCAACAACCAAGTAATATCACTAAGGGGGATATTACTCTGACAAACTCCACTGACATTGCAAATGCATTCAATGATTACTTTGTGGGGTGTGCCACTAACTTATTAGCGAAACTCAGCACAAACCCCAAACATGAATCTCATCCTGGGAGTATCCCTACAGTCCCACCCCCTCCCAACACTGCCCACAATTTTCAATTTAGCCCAGTATCTGAAGAGGAGATTACACAAGCGCTCCTCAAACTAAAACTAAGCAGCCAATGTGGACCCGACTTACTACAATCTAGGTTCCTACGACTTGGTGACCCAGCCATTGCCAAACCAATTGCGTCTATAGTCAACTCTATCCTGTCTGCAGGCCATATCCCTAAGACCTGGAAAACTGCCAGAGTTGTCCCAATCTTCAAAAGTGGGGACAAAAACACTGTCTCAAACTACAGGCCAATCTCACTTCTCCCAATTCTATCCAAAGTAATGGAAAAATGTGTCCATGTGTCCATGTGTCATGGCGACGCGTCGCCGAAGACAAGGTAAGGATAGTTGCAGAGGCCTCACACGATCCCTTGGGATTTAATTGATATGCATTGGGGAAGAGCGCAGGGCCTCTGCAACCGTCGCTCCCCTGGGTTAGGCTGCAACATTTTTTTGTGTATGTTGCTAAATTCCTACGGTCACATATAAATGGAAAATAAAAATGTGGCAAATGCAAAAACAATAAAGCCACAAAAGTGATAGTGACGTCAGGATTTACTGTATGCATCTACTCGTTTACTGCTATCGGAGCCTGCACATTATTGTATTTTACAATGCATTGCAGCCCCCATGGCCGCAAAGAGTTGAAACCCAATTTGTATAAGCAAGCAGTGTGCAGGAACAAGCACAGTAGGAAACCTGAGCTAGAAACAAAGAGGATCCCGACAAACAGAATCAGTTACAGAAGAGAATCGCAGAGCACAGGCAAATTCTTCCACTGTACATATATAGGGATGCCAGGTGTCCAGTATTGAACCGGACTGTCCTGTATTTGGACACTCTGTCCAGTAAAAAAATTGAGCTCATACTGGACATTTATGTGTCTGGTATTACCTCTGGACATAGTGACCTGACTGGCTTGGGGGGCTGCGGGATTATCCCGAGCAGGGCTGCTGCTAGGGGGCTGAGCATCTTCCTCCATCCTGATTTGGCTGCTGCTGGGTAAGGCCTCGGGCAGGGTCAGCGCTTAGGCGCTGACCCGTGCTGAGGCGCGCTGGTGCTTACCAGTGAGCTTCTACAGCCGCAATGAGAGCGGCTTTAGTAGGGGCTCGCCTACGCTTCCGCAAGCGTGCGGTAGCGTAGGTCTTGTACAAAATTTAGATTTGGCGCTCGCCGGAGTGCTGGGCCGGTCACGTGAGTGGTTCGCCCAATGAGGGCGAACAGCTCCGTGATGTCACTGGCCCGCCCCCCGACACACCCCCGGACGGCGCCCGGACCAAGGCCAGGGAAAGCACCCACTTTCCCTCAGCCTCCGTGCGCCTCAGCACGGGAGAAGGCACCATGGACGCAGCCTAATGCAGCTAATCAGGAGAAGGTGTCAGGAGCCTGCTGGTGAGTCCAAACAGAGGAGGAAACAGCATGGAGCAGAGAGAAATAAGGGTGTGTGTGTGACTCTATTGCATTGCACCTTTCACCACTGTGTCCAGTGTTTTTGGAGAAGCCACCTGGCAACCCTACATACTGCAAAACAAACGGTTTCACAATACAGGACCAGGCTGAGCCCTGTTTTTTCCCTCGGTGCCCACTGCATGTGAGGTAACTTAGAAACCTGCTTTTACTATTCAAACGTAGAACTACAAGAAGAACTCGCTCCCCCTACCTTGCTTTCCGGCGTGCGGGGGTCATGTGACATCACGCCATGACTCCACGGCGGCAGATGACGCCACGTTGCCATGGCGACGTGTCACACAGCCGGCTGAATCAAGGTAAGTGGGGTGTTGCAGAGGCCTCACGCGAACCGCCGGCATGAAATTAAATGCCCTAGGGAAGAGTGCGGGGCCTCTGCAACTGCCCGTGCCCCACCCAGAAAAATCTCGCATTGGGCCCATATTGAAGAAATGCTGCTTCATAAGGCACCTTCAATGCTGGAGAACATCTTACAGCTTATGTTTTGTAAAGGGCTGTGGAGTAGCATGGCTTGGTAAATATGGCCCAGTTTTGCCTGTATGTGGGAGTAGTCTTTCAATGCAAATTCTCCAAATGATTAGCAAACAATGAATTAAACTGTATTGGTTTGTTGTGAACATCCTGTCGGAAACAACACGAGTACAAGACGCATTGCACTACACGTGACTTTTTTTTTATTGTGATGTACACAAGCGGTCATTTAAAAATCACAGTGCTAAGCAGCTCCTGGCAGCAGGTTGAGCGGATGTCATTCTGCTGGAGTTGGCAGATGCTGATTATTGGAGTTCTTTCGCCTTGCTAAACAGTTGTTGAGATGAAAGCAGATTCTGAAAAACACTAAAGCTGAATTTTTTGCTATTTAAAAAAAATGTGCCAATCAATCGCATTTTTGGCTTGTTTAGGGTCGGTTGTTAAAAGTAACTCGTTTTTTTTTCACCCACCCTTCCTGATTTAGGATCAAATGTTCTTGTTTACAAGTCTGATTATCATTTCTATATGGATATCATTTGTACAGCAACTGTGTTGACGGATATGAAAATACGTACTGATACATGTCAAAAACTTTGAGTTATAAAAAAAAAAATAGTGATAAAAAAAAAGTAACTAATTTTTCCCCCCCACACTGACAACAATCTGACTCAATTTAATTACTATTAACACGCAAGGATCCTAATGAGACAATCAATCGATACAGTTTTGACTGAAATTATAATGTAAATGCCTCAGAATTAATAGCAGCCTCCTTATCTTATTGGAGGCTTGAAGCAGTTGCTTGGTTGGCTTCTGTTACTGTGCCATCCTGTGCCCTGGGTTCCCTGAACATCACACTGCATGATCCTCTGGGCAGCACTACAAGTACTAACTGCAATATGTAAGACTATTTGCAACATGGAAGGCGAAAGCCTCATCAACATACACGCGTATGATTTGATTCTTTATTTTTATAATGCAGAACCACTAATGAGAAATTCATACGGTTTTATGTTCTTTCCTGAATTTAAATAAAGGGCTATTTACCAAAAGCAATGGGCTGAAAAACATAAGCACAAAAGGCAGCACCAGATTTATCAAAGACACAATTCCCATTGAGAGTAATGCTATTTTTCCTTGATACATTTGGTGGTGATTTATAGCTAGGAACCGTGCTATAAACAGCCCCCCAGAAGAGATGAAATTGGAGTAAATGCAACAAGAGAGTGAAGATCAACCAAGCATCTATTAAAGGTCTCTTTAAGAACATGTGGATGACAGCCAAGTAACACATTTGGATTTGATTTAGATGTTTTATCTTAACTTTATGAGTCTGCTTCTCTTAAAAAAAAAAAAAAAAAAAAGAGATTGGAGCACAAGTAGAAAGTATAGAACATCTGTCTTCCATCAACACAGGCACTGGGCTTTACAATTTAAAATTCCTCTTGAATCCAATGTGCATATGTAGCAGAGCCCCTCTCCTTACCTCCGGTGAGGGGGAGCTGCTGCTTTGAGCCGCCGAAGCTCCGGACGGACCCAGCTAGGTGCAGGGGATCTGGCGGCTAGGAGTCGGATCCCCGCGCGTTCGGAGAGCCGCTCTGGAGCATAGGCAGTGGCCATTTTGATTCTTGCGCATGCGCAATAGAATGGGTTGCGCATTCGCTGAGGCTAGAAGTGCGGTGGCCATTACAGGTGGCTCCGCACCGCGTTCTGCGGGACTACATGTCCCAGCATGCTCCATGAAGCGGCACATGTGGGTCAGTACAGCCAATAGGGCTCGGGGATCCTCACAGGGAGCGTGAGAGAGGTTTGGCGCAAAGGAAGGAGCGCGCTCAGTCGTGACAGGGACAGCAAGGAGGAAGGTAGTGTCCAGGTGCCAGTGGCTCCCGGACTAGGCCAGATTACCCCATAGGTCCCAGTCAGGCCCAGAGCCACAGTAGCTTGTGTCATAGGGAAGGCCCCAGATAAGGACGCTTCCCTTATATTGTGAGTGTTGTGGCAACGTCGGACGGAGGCCACGCGGTGAGCTGTGGCCTGCGGTCTGGGAACAGCCCACAGGCCCCTATAGACTTTAAGGGAGACACTCCGGCTGGAGCTCCCTCAAGACGCGAACACCTCTGGTAAGGAGAGAGGGGATTTGGCAGACACCGCGTCATGGGATCACTTTGCGGCACTGCTGATCCAGGATCTCCGCTATTCCCTGTCTGGCCTGAGACCAGGAAGGTACCATCATGCACCAACAACTCTACACAGGGGTAGGTAGCGCTACTCCACACACGCTCTTTGGGTGGGCCTTGTCTGTGGACACCAGGGTGGTTAGGTGCCCAGGCACCCTCAGTACTTTGGGGGAACCCCACCGGTGGTGGTGAACATTGTGTTGGGTCATTGCATTGTGGGGAAACAGTTATATTATACCTGTGTGTGTGTGTGTTACTATCACTGTATTGGTTCCTGTGAGGGGTTATCCTGCCTACGTTGGGATCCCTCTCCGGGTGGAGGCGCTGTACCGAGAAGGGCAAAAGCTCACCCAGGCTGAGGCTTAGGCCTTCTGTGAGCCACAGGTAAAGTCAGCACGTGTAGTTCCCATGATCATAGGGAAAGGGGGATACACATATACTGTATTACTGGAGGTTATGCAGTTGTTGATACGGTGCTTTCAGCCATTGTTACGACTGATACAGGACCAAGTCTAGAAGTTAGTGGGGAATATCGGCTTGATCAGCCGCTTCAGCACATATAGAATTAGCCCCTCAGCATTTTTGTTAATTTAATGGTCACTTCAATCAGAAAAATTCATGTTATTGTATTTTTCCCCATAAGATTCGACCCCTTCAGTATCAGAAGGATGGCCCCTCCAGCACTGAAGATGTAAAACACACAAATTCTGCCCAGATAGTGATCTACAGTAGCAAATGCTTGGAGAAAGCAATATACAAATGTGAGCAAAACTATTTGCAGCCACTCGGTTAATTTATTCTGTGGTTGCAAGCATTTAAACATGGTTTTTCTTTTCCCAGGGATTGACCCCATATCTGATGTCATTTCAAACAATGGGACCATCATAATTCATTCAACAGTAATTGGCAATTGTGGAAGAAATCTGTCAACATTACACATATGTTTTGCACTTAGGTGAAGATATTTAAAGCAGGAATCTCCTCCAGAAGACTACATGAGATTAAAGTAGCAGAACTTGTTTTTTTTCCCTTCCTAATAGGTGGGAAGCAGGGGGTCTCTGGAGCTGAACTGTGTTCATTTCAGCTCCAGGGACCCCCTGCTCCCCGAGACACTTACCTCCGTAGGGGGTGCCAGTAGCAGCTCTGGAAGTTTAAAGGTCCTGGTTACGTGGGACACTAGGAAGCTGCAAGGGATGACATCTAAACTGACATTATGTTCCTCACACACAGCCCAGCCGGGAGCTGCATCCAGCACTCGAGAAGCAGGGGTTCGCTGAGCTGAAATTAATGCAGTTCAGCTCCGGGAACTCCTGCGTCAATCCTATAAAATAAAAAATAATAAAGCAGGACTGCTGCTTTTATCTCATATAATGTTAGTGTTTTGTCCCCGAGCATGTCTATTTTTTTTTTTTAGTGTTTAAAATCATCCATAGTAGCATATATTCGGTGAGATTCTTTTTATTTGATAAATCTGGTGCTGTTTTTTTTTGTTGCACTTTCGCTCAACTTTTCGTAGCAGAGCAGACTGCAGTAAATACGAGTCTGATGTTTTTTAAGCCACTCAAGCAACCGATATATTATCTGATATTCACTAATCCCAGACAAAAAAAAAAAAAACTAGTTTCTGAAAAATAAACTGCAAAACGGTATTGCTTATTTAAAATCGGGTCGATAATCTTCTTCTAACTTGCCATACAATTCCTGTCAAATCTGGCTGATCATCAATCAGATGAAGGTGTCTACTGCTTGCTGGGCTTCTCCCTTGCTTGCTGAACTGCGTGTCATTTCCTGTTGTCACTTGGATGAGCTTGTTTGATCAGGGTTTAGTCATGTGGAACGTTGTGGACACAGGTATTCCAAATAGCAGATTCAACTATACCTCAGCTGCAGAAACTGTTTATTTTTAGATCTGCGTGTGATAGCAAGTAGCTGTTACTAGGAGCGGGGAATTTAGAGTGTCCAAACAAGAGATTATCCATTATGAAGGAGAGAGCATCTGGGTGACAGAGACACAACATGGGAGTATCTGTTATTGAAGGAGAGGCCAGGGGCTTATTCTAGTAGCTCCGAAGTGGTCATTGCCAAACCGTGTGGTTTGGCATGTTCAGAATTAGCGGAATGAAATATGAGAAAAAACGGTATGCTCTATTGCATACCACTTCTAAACCACTTCTAAAAATAAGTGACAAACCACACGGTTTAACAGCCAAACCGCACGGTTTGTACTTGCTTTAGACGCGGAATAACCAGAGGTGGTGCTAACTCCATCCCCAGCCTGATTAATGGGTTTTGCTATCTGGATGTAACTTGCGATACCAATCTCATCACTCTTTAGGTGATGCTTTAAAAAATAAAAATAAATAAATAAATATTTTAGAAGCGATTTGCATTGCGGAGCTACATGAAGAGTAGTTGGCAAAAAATGTGAGTTTCACCCTTTTTTAACAAACCGAACGGATTGGCAGCACAAGAGTGAGAACGCATAAAAAATAGCGGTTTACACGCGATTTGGATATGCGATAACGGCTTACAGTATAGCAACGTTGACCAATATGCTACTAAAGTGCACTTTAGATGTGTTGGTCACATTTCGGAGCTAATAGAATAGGCCCAGGAGTGTGTGACTGTTGTGTGAAAATAACAGAGAAAAGGAAACGTGCACTGAAAAAAAGTAGTGTTAAAAAGTTGAGAGGCATTTCCTCGTGCATTTACATTTTTAAAATATGATTTTTGGGGGATGAGATTGAAGTGGAAGAAATAGTGGCATTGTGCATGATTTCAGGAAATTCTAAAGCTGCTAAACAGCCAGGCAAAGCTTTTTGGACCTCTTCTTAGGAACCAATAAAGGCCCTATGTGATAGAGAAAGGCAGCAAGGCTTCCTAATAAAGGTCTCAGCCCAGCCTGCTACAACTTTAAATGCCGGGCTAAACCCGTTTTCCATTACAAGGTATATTGTACACTCACTTTTCTGCATCGTTTTCTATTTGTTCCTTCATATTGTACCTTTGTTACTTTATGTTGTCCTTGTGACTTGTAGTATATAAACACACTAATGGACAGCACTCAAAACTGAAAATATACTGATAGTGTTAAGGGTGCACGGAGCGAAGTGGGCCCAAACAACCCCACTATAAATCATAGAAACCCCGAAGTTAGCTCCAGCACACTCAGTTAAATGGAAAAACGTAGAGTCTCAGAATAAGCCACAAATATAATCACGTAAACAACAGATAAATACACAAAATTGGAAATGCTAACTGACTGCTTATGCAAAGTATACAGTTCTAATTATCACACAAGTAGGGGGTGGGGGAAGAGAGATACAGAGGGAAGGGAAGTGTGGGGTACAAATGAGGGTATGGGGAAAGGAAAACATATCTACTATCTCTACTATCTACTATATATTTCTCAAAGTGTCCTATGTGTCGTTGCCTGTCTGTCTGTATGTATGTGTCTCCCTGTGTCCCTAGAGGAAATCGCATTGGACCTTTGGCCTGTCACTCCGCCTCAGGCCAATGAGATGGCTCCCTTGGCCCGCCCACCCCCGCACACCTCTCATTGGCCTGAGGCGGAGTGACGGGCTAAAGGACACACACATCACACATCACACATCACACATCACACATCACACATCACACACACACAGACTCCCCCCCACCTCCCGCCCAGGTAAGTTACTAAACCGCCGCCTCCCCTGTGCCTCCAACCCCTGTGCCTCCCACTGCCTCCAACCCCTGTGCCTCCCCTCTCAGCGCCTCTGCCCCTCCTTCCCGCATTGCCTCCAAGCTCACACCCCGGCCGCTGCAGTCAGCGGGGGAGCGGCCGCACGGGACACAGCGGGGGAGCGGCCACAACACACAGGCCACCGCGGGACACGACACACAGGCCGCCGCTGGACACGACACACAGGCCGCCGCGGGACACGACACACAGGCCGCTGCGGGACACGACACACAGGCCGCCGCGGGACACGACACACAGGCCGCCGCGGGACACGACACACAGGTCTCTCACACTCCCAACCCCCTCTCACACTCCGGTCGCCGTGGAACATCACAAAAAGCACACTCCCCCTGTCACCACTCCTGCCCTCACGCCATCAGCTTAATGCACAAATCACAACATGCTCAACGTACAACAGCTCTTCCCCCCCACCACCCCCCCTCTTCCCACCCCCACCCCCACCACCCCTCTTCCCACCCCCACCCCCCCCTCTTCCCCCCCTCTTCCCACCTCCACCTCTTCCCACCCCCACCCCCCCTCTTCCCAGCCCCCCTCCACCACCCCCCCTCTTCCCCCCCTCCACCAGCCCCCCTCTAACCCCCACCCCCTTCTTCTCCCCCCCCACCCCCACCCCCCTCTTCTCCCCCCCCACCACCCCCTCTTCTCCCACCCCACCACCCCCCTCTTCTCCCCCACCACCACCCCCCTCTTCTCCCCCCCACCCCTCTTCTCCCCCCCCACCCCCTCTTCTACCCCCCTCTTCTCTCCCCCACCACCCCCCTCTTCTCCTCCCCCCCCACCACCCCCCCTCTTCTCCTCCCCCCCACCACCCCCTCTTCTCCCCCCCTTCTCCCCCCACCCCATCTTCTCCTCCCCCCCACCCCCCCTCTTCTCCACCCCCCTCTTCTCCCCCCCCCCACCACCCCCTCTTCTCCCCCCCCCACCACCCCCCTCTTCTCCCCCCCCACCACCCACTCTTCTTCCCCCCACACCACCCCCCTCTTCTCCCCTCCCACCCCCCCCTCTTCTCCCCCCCATCACCCCCTCTTCTCCCCCCCCACCACCCCCCTATTCTCCCCCCCACCCACCCCCCCCCCCTCTTCTCCCCCCCCACCCACCACCCCCCCTCTTCTCCCCCCCCACCCACCACCCCTCTTCTCCCCCCCATCACCCCCTCTTCTCCCCCCCCCCCCTATTCTCCCCCCCCACCCACCACCCCCCTCTTCTCCCCCCCATCACCCCCTCTTCTCCCCCCCCCACCACCCCCCCTATTCTCCCCCCCACCCACCACCCCCCCCTCTTCTCCCCCCCCCCACCCCCCCTCTCCCCCCCCACCACCCCCCTCTTCTCCCCCCCCCATCACCACCCCCCCTCTTCTCCCCCCCAAACCCCCCCTATTCTCCCCCCCCACCCCCCCACCCCCCTTTTCTCCCCCCCACCCCCCTTTTCTCCCCCCCACCACCCCCCTCTTCTCCCCCCCCCACCAACCCCCCACCACCCCCCTCTTCTCCCCCCCCCACCACCCCCCTCTTCTCCCCCCTCTTCTCCCCCCCCACCACCCCCCCCTCTTCTCCCCCCCACCGCCCCCCCCCTCTTCTCCCCCCCACCACCCCCCTCTTCTCCTCCCCACCCCCCCCTTCTCCCCCCCCACCCCCACCACCCTCTTCTCCCTCCCCACCACCCCCCCTCCCCCCTACATGTACATTGTACTGCTGTTTGTCCCCCCTCCACCCTACATGTACATTGTACTGCTGTTTGTCCCCCCCTCCCCCCTACATGTACATTGTACTGCTGTTTGTCCCCCCCTCCCCCCTACATGTATATTGTACTGCTGTTTGTCCCCCCCTCCCCCCTACATGTACATTGTACTGCTGTTTGTCCCCCCCCTCCCCCCTACATGTACATTGTACTGCTGTTTGTCCGTCCCCCCTCCCCCTACATGTACATTGTACTGCTGTTTGTCCCCCCCCTCCCCCTTACATGTACATTGTACTGCTGTTTGTCCCCCCCCTCCCCCTTACATGTACATTGTACTGCTGTTTGTCCCCCCCCCTCCCCCCTACATGTACATTGTACTGCTGTTTGCTTACAAACAATTTTTGGACAACAACTACATCAGATCATTTCACGCAATTACATCCCGGGCAACGCCGGGTCTCTCAGCTAGTAAACATATAAAGATACTGGGGTAGGGTAAGAGGGGCAACGTTTTAGGGTAGGAACCCTTCTGGCCCGTTCCCTTGGGTCCAAAGGAACCTCAAGGCACTTCCCTTGGCCCTTGTCCCCCCTGTAAGACACATAAATGCAAGCTAAACAAAGCCACAAGATAGTTCAGTCATATAAAAATGCCATGAACAGCCACCCGCAGTAAAGGTAAGTATATAGGGTAAAGCAAACCGTCCTTATTCTCAGTGTTCACAGGCTTCTAGCAAACACTGAGAATAAGGACGGTTTGCTTTACCCTATATACTTACCTTTACTGCGGGTGGCTGTTCATGGCATTTTTATATGACTGCACTATCTTGTGGCTTTGTTTAGCTTGCATTTATGTGTCTTACAGGGGGGACAGGGGCCAAGGGAAGTACCTTGAGGTTTCTTTGGACCCAAGGGAACGGGCCAGAAGAAAGGGTTCCTACCTCGAAACGTTGCCCCTCTTACCCTACCCCAGTGTCTTTATATGTTTATCTGTTTTCTTTTCCCCATACCCTCATTTGTACCCCACACTTCCCTTCCCTCTGTATCTCTCTCCCCCCCCCCCACTTGTGTGATAATTGGAACTGTATACTTTGCATAAGCAGTCAGTTAGCATTTCCAATTTTGTGTATTTATCTTTTATTTACGTGATTAAATTTGTGGCTTTTTCTGAGACTCTCTACGTTTTTCAATTTAACTGAGTGTGCTGGAGCTAACTTTAGGGTTTTTGTGTGTTGTAGTGTTTACATCATCGTGGGAAGTGGCCAGACAAGCAAACCAGCATCTGCTGCAATCCTCACTTGCTGTCTGGTCACGTTGTTCACATTTACCCTGCTATTTGCCACTCTTGTCTATTCCCATTGTACCATACCGCCAGAGAGTCTGTGAACTGACCACCCTGTTTACAGTCCCAGCCCTGTGCCGCTATGTTTGGGAAGACGTTTTTGCTTTAGTTTAGTCTCTGGTCTGTCTTCAGAACTCACCTGACTGGCCAGTTTTTGATCTGACACGGGCACATCCAACCAGCATTGGCTGATATGTAATGTGGTGTACCTGTTTGTCCTGTTCAATAGACTCTCTGGCATTTATACCTCATGGTGACTGTGGCTATAACTAACCTGTCCTGGGCCTGATTTTAGTTGACTCACAGGGTGTAAGCTCACCACTACCATGAGTGTAACCCTGGGAGGTATAATTCATGGAATTGAACCCAGTAACTCTCTTACACCTCTTCAAAGAATTTTGATCCAAGATCCCACAAACCTATAACTCTACCTTGGGCCAGAGGTAACTAAGTGTAGTGTGGCCAGCCGCCATGTACCTTTTATGCATGTTTGTAGTTTCCTCTTTTGTTTACTGTGATTTGTTTGTTGTTGTACCGTAACACATATATTAAACTATTTAGTTAAATAGCCCGGTGAACTGCACTGAGTATTGTGTAATGCTACCCACTGTATTTTAGATTTTAAAGTTTTTAGGTGGGTATTCGGGTGAATCTGTGGCCTCCGGATTATTAGTTGGCCCCATCGTCTTCATAAACCACAGTTTATTGTTGTAGTTGGTCACAGCTCTTGCGAAACCCTATGCCATCCTGGTAATGAGTGATGTATCTTATGGAGAGAGTAGGTTTGTATTCTGCTGATGGGAGCCTGACCGGTGCCCTCAGGTGTCTTCATTGAAGGTGGCACGCTTCCTTTTGTTTTGTTTTCTTGGCGTTGCCAGTGCTGAATTATTTTGCGGTCCGAGGATCAAGGTGCTCTTGTTAGTTCTTCTTTCACCAGTTACATACATTTTTAGTGCCAGTGGTGAGGGCTATTACCTGACACCCTTGTGTTTCTACATATTCAAGGGATTCATAAAATACTCCAAAAATGGACGATTTGAGTGTGTTTTTTTTTGTATTTTGGGACTTTGACAATTTTCATTACTTTAAGGATGCATGTTGATGAGTTCTAGTGTCAGACTCGATGTACATTTTCGCAATGAACCATTTTGTCAAGGGAAGTCAATTTTTCCACCCATTGTTACTTATTGTGAAAACTTCTGCAGCAGCACAGCAGGGCTGTCACCAACAGCTTAAGCCCGTGATCATAGCCGTGAACAGCTTAAGACCATCCCCTAGGGTATATACTGGCACTCTTCCAGATGTCAGTGGTTCTCTCCCCTCCCCCTGTTGAGTGGGAAACATCTACCCTGTATCCCAGCAGGGGATACAGGAGGAGCTCAGGAGGAGCCTACATGGGCCTCAAGCCCTGGAGGTGCCCTTCAGGGGAATGTGAAGCATGCAGTAACTGCTGGAAATGCAATAAACCTCAGTTAAACCTAAGCATGTGTGGTTAACTGTCTGGATCAACTAAGAAGTGTAAGCATGGACCATCCTGGTCATCACAGGATCCTAGCTGGCTGGAGGCACTGTCAACAGAGATGAACCACCCTGAAAACCTGTCCTGATATCTCCCCACACTACCGCAGAGTACTCAGAGCCTCCTGTTCAAACTAAAGAGGCATGCACCACACCAGCAACACTAGGTAGCCGAATGATCTCACTTAGGGTGGGGGAACAGGTGCTCCAAATGGAGGCGCTGCTGAGATCAGCATCAGGACAGGTTTTCACAGCAGAGGCAATCCGTAGGAAGCAGGCACACTTTCAGTCTCAGTCCTAAAGAAGGATGGAAGGGTGTGTGGGGGCGGGGGTGCACGTGTAGCTTTACGGGGCTCCTGCTTGCCATAACAGGGGCCCAACTTCCCCACCAGGGAGCTGCAGCCTGTGCCTCCCCAATGGGTGTCCTGTGTTGGAGCAACGTGCTACATGTCCTGGTTCTTAGTCACCCTGCGGACTGGCATATAGGGCATCTGGAAAGGGTGTCTTGATTGCCTGGGTATAGTGTCAGGGTTCAGCGGGGTGGGAGTAGTTGTCCCAGGGAAGTTGTTTAGGTCTCCCAGGTGGGTAGGGGCAATTAGATTGTATTTTTTATTGTTATGTTGATGCCAACAGAGGAAAAGGATGGTGATGAGGATGAGGACAGCCTTCACCCTGGTAGGGGTAAGTGCAAGTTTTATTTACTTCATGCTGGCTGGTTTCTGTTTTATTTTAAATGGGCAAATGCACTATTATCCATGTCTGGATAATAGTAATTTTACCCATTTCAGTACTGTATGTATTGGAGGTGGGGGGGGGGGGAGGGGGCTTTTGTACTTATTTGAATGTATTGCACTGCAATTTATTTTTCTGAACACGATTGATACCGGAGGCCGGCGGGGACCCCCACCGGCCTCTAATATCAATCCTGTGCGAAAAAAAAATGTTTTTATGCATCTTGCAATATTTTTAGCTCCAGCCTTTAGCTGGCGACAAAATATTGAGAGATTTTAAAGTACTCTAAGCTAATCACTGTTTGGGAATGTGTATATAGACATGTCCTGCCACAAGTATAATAGGTTAGCCAGTGTTGTCGTTATTCGACAGAAAGAACTCCATTTAGAACAAGAGGAAAGACAGAGTGTCAGAGTTCATGCTAATAGTCTTGTATCTGACCTTTATAACACTGGCGCTCACTTTCCTATTCCGCTTGTGGTGTGAATCGGGGCAAGGACGTTTTGGCCCATGTTTTGTAAACTGTGTTATTACATAAGACTCCTTCCTGCACTAGGCACCTTAGAGTTGCAGCCCATTTAAGTGAATGATCTAGATTCTAGATAGAGGTGTCCTACGGCTTGGTAGCGCTTAGTAAATATGTCAAACATATATTGTGTTAAACACACCAATATTGTCATGAAAACTGCATGCAAATTTTTTTTTTTTTATAGAAGTGATAGTTCTGCAGAGATAATTCTTATTGAATATGTTAGAATTTATGATTTCGGAACAAACTGTCTTCCTTTATCAGGTAATCTGTGCACTGATGTTCTCTAACTTTAATGAACAGGCTCTATAAATGTCATTAGGAGAAATTAGGAAACAATTAAATGACACATATAATAATTATGTGCAGTGGTGTTTCCGTAGGGAAAAAGGTGCTGAAACCATTTGCAAACAAAATAAATTTGTATATAAAACTGTAATAAATAAAGTACGCTTTAATTAAGAAATGTTATAGAAAATGAAGTCACCCACACACAAATTAAGTGTGCCAGGCTCATTGGTAATAATTTCATAATCTCTATAGGAAAAGGTGCCAGAAGTCGGTTCCTGAGTCCCACCCCCCCCCCCCCGCCAAAAAAATAGCCCTGGTTATGTGCATTAAATCCTGTGTTTCTCTAATCTTTAATAATTTATACCAGTGTCCAACATCTGTGGTGGCATAAAGCTTCCTGGCTAATATTTAAATGTAAGTTCCTTATTGTGCAAGTGATGCAGCTACAAGCGGAAATGTAAAAATTGCTATGGGCCAAATCACAATTTCCAATTGCTTGATACGTAGACCCTCAAGAATCAGTGTATTGACCCATTCACCGACCACAGTACATTGTGAGTCCGCGTGAGATACAAACCAAGCAATCTTTCCTACTATACAAGGCAATATCATCATTTTACATAAATCTGATGTGCTTAGCTAGAATTAGCTAGAATTAAGCACCTATTATATTTACATCAATATATGTTAGCATTCACGTCGGGAGTTTATTGATGTCAATTCACTGCTGCTGAAGGTTTCTGCTTCCTTTTTTTGTATCTAAATAATAATCATTAGAGCTACAGTATGAGGACTGTGACGGAAGGAAGTGGCGCTCGCCTAATAAAGGGGTTGGGAACCAGTCCAGCACCCCCTCTGACCTCTGTGTACAGGTGAATTGTAGCTCTTGTAATGTGGAGCTTTAGTGATATATAGCCCCTTTTTGTACATGTCACCGTCCGGCCGCTCTCTCTCCTCAGCCGCCACACTTCTTTCTCCAGCAGCTGGAGATCCATGGGACTGCTGCTTTTGTCTCTTCAGCTGGGGGTCGTGTCTGGCCACTTGCTATACCCCACCGCCTGCCTGCACAGTGAAATGGGACACTTTTTACCGGCATTTGGCTGCAGGGGCACCCTTCGCCGCAGCCGCTTGGACGAGAAGGTAAGTTTGAGGGTAGGGGGTTAGTTTTAGAGTAGGGGGTTAACTTTAGGGCTTTTAGCATTTAGGGTAGGCGGTTAACTTTACGGGTTTTAGTGGTTACGGTAAGGGGATATCTTTTAGGGGTTTTAGGTTAAGGTTTTTTAGGGTAGGAGGTAATGTTAGTATTAGGGGGTTTTAGGGTAAGTGCTAAGGTTAGTGACTTGTCTTGGCAGCGAAGCGGCCGGCGGTGGAGTATACCTGCGGCGAGGTCACTGGCGGGGAAACCGGCAGAGATTTGGTCATGGCAACATGGCCGAGACCAAATGTCCTAGACAGCTGCACAGTGCTTTAGCGGTCCAGACCACACAGGTTCCCGATCTCGGCAGCCGCAGCACATGTGCAGGTAAGGACTCGGCAAGTACTTGACCATTCTTTATCTACATCCAGGCCTGGCCACGCTACTACGCCACATCCCGGACACGCCCCTCTGCTGTCAGTGCGTATACTCTACATACCACCTCAGTACAGGGGACAGGTCTGGTCTGCGGGCTGCACAGCGTGACACTGACCCACTCTTCATCTCCTGCAATGGTCCCTCAAATGAGTAATATCTCCCCTCACTGTCCCAATATACCATCTGTCACGGGCAGCACACTTGTGAGCACGTGACTTATATATGCAACCAGGGATAATACATGCGGCAAAACTAACCAACTCACCTTTTTGCTGCGCAAGTTACTTCCAATTAGTCAATATTAAACCCTTACTCAATTGTACTCTTATCCGCTGCAACCACCCAAGAAATATGCAGGCAAAATATGTAAATACATATATATATATATACATACAGTATATATAGCGCTGCTTCCCACCCCCTACCCTCCCCCCCCCCCATTTTTCTCCGGTGCAAGCACCTCCATCCAAAGCAGGCTCCAGTGTGGCTGGAGACAGTCACCACAGTGGAACTCATCATTCATACCTGTACCCAATAGACTTGGTCAGGGATAATAAAACAATGCCTTCTTTATTGTAGCCACTGCAGATCTTCATACAGCGAATACATTTACTCCTTCTCAGGCCCCAATGCTTCTGGATGTACCTAGGCCAGCTATCAGGATTGAGGCTTGGTGTTTCTTTCAGCTCCCTAAGGGGCTGAGGGCACGTCTCTATCCCAAGAGGGAGAGACTCAGAACTCACTATAATTTGTCAGCTTCCTCCATAGCACAGAAGGGGAGGGCACAAGGTCTGCACCCGGATTGGCTGCACACAGACCAAGTTCACCTCCACTCCTGTCACTCAGGGAGGCTGCCTGAGGGTGGTGAAAGCCCAGGATTATGCCTGACAATGCTTGTACTTACCAAGACTGATATGTCAGGCAGGGCTACATTCTCCCTTTGGTGAAAGAATCCCATGTCCTCACTGGGAACCGAATTTGGGGTACCATCCATCCGCTTGGAACCTGAAAACCAACACAGAGATTATATATTTATTAACCACTATCAATGCAAGGTAGAGATTAATAGTGAAACTGTCATCCACTGCTTACAGCGATCATAACAAACAAAACCCTTCTAACATGGGTAAAAAGGAGAGGCCAAAAGGATTTAAATGAACTTTGGGACTCCTCTTGAGATATCCGAATAGAGGCCGGTATCTCCCACTGAGTCATTGGACCAACCCAAATTGTCCCCAAAGTCCCAGTCTCTGAGATCTGTAAAAACTGTGGGTGATAGGCCGCAGCCTCCACTCCTTGGAGAGGCATAGCCAGCACTAGCAGCACCGGCAGAGGGGATGGGTACCATGACAGCGTCCTGGACAGGGGTAGATAGAGTGGGGACACCTAGAATAGGGACCGGTGACTGGGGCCTGACAGGGTCCTGGGCAAGTCCCGATGGTTTGGGCCTACCACAGTCCACTGGTGTAGCTATTGGGCCTGGGACAGGGGCTTGAAAGGTCTGGCGACCCCTTCCTCTGGGCCAGGACAAATACCTTTTGGTATTGGCAGGGGATAATGAGGTACTCACTACCGGAGGTTCCGGCTAACATTCCGTAGCTGTGGCAGTCGCTGGATGGATGACCTAATTGGCGGGGACCGCTCTCGAGAGATCCCGGTGGTTGGCCGGATCCCGCACCGAAAGTGACTAAGAAATACAGAAGGATAGCTTCAAAACCTGAGGAAGGACCTGGAGTCTGAGCGTACTGACCGCAATATGGCAGAGAAACCAAAGCGTGACCTGGGCGAGGAGCTCGAGGCTCTAAAGCGGGATGCTACATTGAACTCTACTGCTGCCCAGCAGGATATTCATCAGATGAAGTTGGAGAAAAGGGTTACAAACCTAAGACAGACACTTGGGTCACCGAAGCAGTCCATGGGAAAGATGGCGGTAAAGTTAAGACAAAAGGAAGCTATAGGGAACAGTAATGCACAAGTATCTCCACTACAGGAAAAGGTATTGGCCCAGCCCAAGCGTCTGTATCCTACAGAAACTAATGGCTGTGAAAACAAGGGTACAGTGAGAGCTGGGGACACCGTTCAACTGCAAAATGAGATTGCGCAAGTGATGCGCTCTGGTAAGCGTGACTGCAGTGCCCATGGGACCCAAAGTGGATTCCTTGCCATGAGGGCCGTCGGAGTAAGTGAAGAGATCAAGAAAGAAAGAGACCCAATCCTACGAGTCTGCCGACTGTAATAGAGAGGCGCCATGAGGGGGCACTTGGGTTAATGAGAATCCCGCCCTAAGCTGAAATACTGAAGATAAATGGTGTGGAACCAAACAGAGAACGTGGTGAATGACCGGCCTCTAGTCTCAAACACTGAAGGTACGCTGATGGAGGAAGGCCCAAAAGCCATCACCACTAATGCGGAGTTACTGTCTTCACAAGAGAAAGCCAAACTGGCACAAGACAAAGAGGTAGCGTAGAACCAGTCTGCAGGCCCAGAAGGCCTGGTAATTGCCCCAAAGGGAAAAGTTTTCAACTGGTAGTCAAGAGAAAAAAAAACCCCGAAGTGTTGGAACTAACCGATTAGGTTACACGTGCGGACTATGTCATGAACACTTAACCTTGCAACATAATTCACTTGCATGATTATATTGTATACTAGCTGAGAAACCCGGCGTTGCCCGTGAGTTAAATTTCCCGCTCCCTTCTCTCCCCCTTTTTCTGTGCTCCCCCTCTTTCTCCATTCTCCCCCCCCCTCAGAGGGGAGGGACGGACAGTGGACAGGAGGGGGGGACAGTGGACAGGAGCTGGAGGGGGACAGTGGACAGGAGGGGGGACAGTGGACAGGAGGGTGGGGACAGTGGACAGGAGGGGGGGGGACAGTGGACAGGAGGGGGGGGGACAGTGGACAGGAGGGGGGGGACAGTGGACAGGAGGGGGGGGACAGTGGACAGGAGGGGGGGGACAGTGGACAGGAGGGGGGGACAGTGGACATGAGGGGGGGGACAGTG
The DNA here is from genome assembly GCF_040206685.1 of Ascaphus truei. Taxonomy (NCBI): domain Eukaryota; kingdom Metazoa; phylum Chordata; class Amphibia; order Anura; family Ascaphidae; genus Ascaphus; species Ascaphus truei. The sequence continues at coordinate 185,214,967 of NC_134483.1, read as the reverse complement.
GACAGGAGGGGGGACAGTGAACAGGAGGGGGGGACAGTGGACAGGAGGGGGGACAGTGGACAGGAGGGGGTGGACAGTGGACAGGAGGGGGTGGACAGTGGACAGGAGGGGGTGGACAGTGGACAGGAGGGACACACACACACACACACACACACACTGTCACACTGTCACACTGTCACATACACACACTGTCACACACACTGTCACACACACTGTCACACACACACACGTCTCAGTCCCGTGCGGCGCTCAGCGGCGCCCTTCTCGGGCGCAGGCCCCGCCCCCCGCAGTCCTGTGCGGCCCCTTTCTAGGGTGCACGCCCCGCCCCCGCAGTTCCGTGCCGTGCCTTTTTTGGGCGCAGACCCCGCAGTTCCGTGTGGCGCCTTTCTCGGGTGCAGGCCCTGCCCCCCCCCCCCCGCAGTCCCGTGCGGCGCCTTTCTCGGGCGCAGGCCCTGCCCCCCTACGGGTGAGGGGGGTGGTGTGGTACGGGTGAGTGGTATGGGTGAGGGGGGGTGGGCTGCCCCCTCCCGGCTGTCCGTTCCGCCGCTTGGTCCCGGCCGGTTGCGGCGGGAGGCATCGGGGTGAGGGAGGGGAGGCGGGAGGTGGTGTGTGGTGCTGTGTGGAGGGGAGGCTGGAGGCGCAGGGGTGTGAGGCGGCGGTTTGTGCGGGAGGTGGTGTGTGTGTGGTGGTGTGTGTGCGTGTGTGTGTGGCAGTTGGGTGATGCGGCAGTTGGGTGACGTCATAGAGCCACCAAAAAGATTGGCCAGAGGCTGGACCAATCAGATTCACCACATGTCGTTTCAACCCAATCTGATTGGCCAGATGTCGTTTCAACCCCACAACTTTCGAATTTATATATTATAGTGAAAGAGTGGTGCTCTAGAATACTTGGATCTGTACCTTAATGTTGAGAGGAAAAGAGCTAAATACTGGGTAATGATTACTGAGATAATCAAGCACAAAACCTATCAAACGGCTCTAAAGTACCCTGAAGGTAGGGGAAGTTGCACGGAGACACCTCCCCTGCCTCATTGGGTTGGCCCAGGTAAACGTACTCACAGACTCCCAGTTGCTCTATCCAAAGCGTGCCGCTGTATCCTGGTAAGTCGAATCCAATGCAGTGTGTGTTCAGCGCACAGCAAGAAGTTGAAAGAGAGCAGGTCTGGCAGAAAAAATCTTTAATGACAAGCCATAAAATAGAGGGTTGTGAGCCTTCTACGTATTTCGTGCAGGTTATGCACTTTATCAAGAAGTGCCTCACACGATATACACAACATTTAAATACAGCTGAGGTTTTGGCGCCAAACAAATGACGTCATCTATCCATATCAACCAATGAAAATCGCTCGTATCGCGCATGCGCCGAACCGCCAGGCACAGGAGGAACCCCCCACTCCATGGCAGCACCAATCAAAACTCCCAGGGAGAGAAAACTCCTCCCGCGAGCCATGACGAGTCGAAGCACAGAAGCGCAAGACAACCCCCTACCCCGTCAGCCCGCTCGAAAGGTATGTTTATATACCAATGTAAAAACAAATGTACAAACCTCCAGAGGGTTGTACATTTGTTTTTACATTGGTATATAAACATACCTTTTTAATTGCATTTCCCATCATTGGGTTACCATTTTATTTACATTTATATGTTTTTGCACTGTTGTTGATGACTGTCAATTTTAGCTCTCCCTCGATCTCTTCCTACACATACCTTATAACTGAGCTGTACATGCTTAACATTGCGTGCGTGGTTCCTGTTGTTGCTCCTTGCATTACATGGATGCGCGCGCATGCTGTTGCTATGTGAGCTTGTGGTAATGTTTACCTTGATTTATACACACGTGTATTATGTGGACGGAGGGGAGCTAAGTTTTAGCTCTAGCCTCGCTCGTTCGCGCATGCGCGGGCCTGTGACGGGAGCTTTGTGACAGGCTATAATAATACACCAAATAACTGGGTTGAACTGAACGAGGCTTAGATATAATAAAGTATATTTATTCCTTAAATAGGTGAACACCGCAATATAGTACAGTAACAGGCAAGAAGTAACACTTACTTGGGGGTGGGGAATGAGAAGTATCAAGTAGCAATTCTCCAGCAATCAGGTACAATCAAGATGGTATAGAAGACAAAGGATATAGGGTTGACCACAGTTTATATATCTTTTGTGACCCTATCCTTAACATTAAGTACCAGCTATTGGGTAACAATTAGCTGTAGCCAATCTTTAACGTGGGAACACATTTTAATCCATGCCCCTCTGCTAGTTAGCTCATGCACACTAGGACCCTGGGGTCTCATTTCTGTAGCCCCACATTTACATCGGGAATGCCAGCCAGTCTACCAAATGGAATTTCTGGCAGGATACCCTTTGTTGGAAGGTGTAAAATATGACACTCAGAGACTGCTCTGGTTTGAGTCGTCTCCGCCCTCAGGTAAACAGTGAGGGTGGCAAAATCCTTTGAACAACACTTAAGTCCTAGACATTGGGTCGCCTCTCTGACCATATGCTTCCTTGTATGAAAAGGAATTTCCTCTGGGTTTTATCCCTGCCTTGGGATACAGTATTATAGGTAAAATACAAACATATTAAAATATCCGGTTCTGTTGGGTCTAGTGGGTCCAAACTACCCAGATCTTTTTTTTTTTATAACTTAAATTTTATTGAATCAAGACAGCATAAAATACATTACAGAATACTTTTGTCTTGTATGCAAACAATATTTTAACAATTATATAAGTAACAACGAGGCCCTGCTGTGCTTCGGGACCCGGTCTTCTGGGTACTTTGGTGTGGACTATATAGTCCAAGCCGACTCTACTTAAATGGACAAACAGACACATATAACTCAACTTAAAAGGGGAGACAATACATACTCACAGAAAAAAAAAAAGGAAGGTTGAGGCGGGATGGGGAGGGGAAAGGGGTAGGTTGGGGGTGAGGTAGGGGGAGTGCGTTGGTAGTAGGTGCGACACGTGGCTCCGTGCTAAGCATCACATATGTTTGCAAGCTGAGTCGTCTCTCTTATTACTTATGTTATAATGCTGCTATAAGGGGTCCTGGGTGAATAGAATACTTCCTGTAAGCCCCTCCCAAGGAGAACGCACCTACTGTTATTAGAGCCATATTGAGGACCTCTCAATCCCCGGGATATCTGTCTGTGCCAGCCAAGGCGTCCAGACTTTTAGAAAATTGTCACCAGTATCATTAACTAAACTCGTTAATTTTTCCATCTGGCAAATGAACCAAATTCGATTCCGAATCTTTGGGATGGTTGGAATATCAGATTGTTTCCATAATGCTGCGATCTCGCACCGCGTTGCAATTGCAAAATGGGCAATTAGTTTGTTATTTGTTTTGGAAAGGCCCGTCAATGGCCTGTTCAGTAGGAACAACCACGGGTCTGGGGGAATGGTGAGATCGAACAGTCTCTGTATCCAATGTCTAATCGCCTCCCACAGTGGAGAGATCCGTGGACAAGACCACAGCATATGTAACAGGTCGGCTGTTCCTCCGCACTGGCGGGGGCACAGGGGAGAGGAACCCGGCACAAACCTTGATAATTTCAGTGGGGAGAGGTACCATCGCATTAGGACTTTATATGCGTTCTCCTTGAGCGTGGTGCATATGGAGCTCTTCGCTGTGGCCATATATATGGCGCTCCATTCTTCATCTTCTAAGTTTTCTCCCAGATCTGTTTCCCATTGAGAACGGAATGAGGGTATCTGCTGCTCATGTTCACCAGAACTGATCACTTCTCCGTATAGCTGAGATGTAAGTCCCTTCGTGTCGGTCTCAGCCAGACAGAGCTTTTCGAAAGATGTTAATAGGGGGTATGGGGCAAGTTTGTTATAAAATGCCCTGATCTGGAGGTATCTAAAGAATTCTGAGTGAGGGATCTCTTTTTCTTCCCTGATATGGTCGAATGTTTTGATTTTTCTGTCGTGACCCTCCAGATCTCTAATCCGCTTGTAGCCCCTCTGTCTCCAGATTGAGATATTACTGACTGATAGACCTGGAGCGAAATCAGGGTTATTCCAAATGGGTGTTGCCATAGAGTTTTTTGTCGTAAGGGAATGCCGAAATTTCGTAGACTCCCAAATTGACACTGAGTTGGTCATCGAGGAGAGCGGCATGGCGGTAAATTTTCGCGCCGTTTTAGGTAACCAAATTAAGCTGCTCAGTTCCAGAGGTGCACATGCAGCATTTTCTAATTCCACCCATCTCTTTAATTTTGGGTTAGAATGCCATTGTACAATCTGACTTAATTGTGCCGCCTTGTAATATGATACCAGGCAGGGTACAGCCAGGCCGCCCGCCGCCACAGATCTTTTCATATTTAATTTACTTACTCTCGGTTTTTTACCTCCCCAGATGAATTTGGATATTTCAGATTGAAGTGAGTGCAAGTCCCTCCAAATGAGTGGCACTGGGAGAGTTTGGAAGAGGTATAATAAACGGGGGAGTAAATTCATTTTGACACTATGGATACGTCCAATCCAGGATATCCTTTTGGATGTCCACTTCCGTAAATCAGATTTTAAGGTCCGAATCAGGTTGGGGTAATTTGCATTGTACACGTCTTTTACAGTTTTGGTGATGTGGACACCCAGGTATTTTATGTGGTTTTGTTGCCAATTAAATTTGAAATTTAATTTTAGTAATTTCTCCATGTGTCTAGGGAGGTTGATGTTGAGGGCTTCCGATTTGGAATGATTGATTTTGAAGCCGGAGACCTTAGAAAATCGATCTAGTAGGTCGAAGAGGTTTGGTAGGGATGTAAGGGGTTTTGTGATAATCAAGAGGATGTCATCCGCATACAGGGCCGCATTATGGGTCTGGGAGTATGCGTTTAACCCTGAGATGTCTGGGTTTCCTCTGATTTGTGCCGCCAGTGGTTCGATACATAGGGCAAATAAAAGCGGGGATAATGGGCAGCCCTGTCTCGTGCCACTCTTTATTTGGAATGGCAGAGAGGGGTAGCCTTGGTGTATGACCCTGGCGGTGGGGCCAGAGTACAGCGATAGAATCGCCTCACTCACCCGATCTCCAAAGCCAAATGTCGCAAGCGTCTCTTTTAAATATGGCCAGTCTATCCTATCGAAAGCTTTTTCTGCATCCAGACTTAACAACATGCTTTGAGTTGCCTTACTATTTGCCAAATCCAACAGATCAATAAATCGTCGTGTATTATCCGCTGCTTGCCGGCCCTTGATAAATCCGACTTGATCTGGGTGTATAAGTCTGGGTAGGATGAGACTAAGTCTATTGGCCAATAATTTAGCGTATAATTTAACATCAGTGTTAATTAATGATATAGGCCGGTAACTTTTGCAGTCTAGCGGGTCTTTCCCAGTTTTATGAATTAGTGATATTGACGCCTTTAACATCTCCTTGGGGATGGGGGCTCCCGCTAAAATAGCGTTAAACATGCGGAGCAACCTTGGGGCGAGCAGCTTTATAAATTTCTTATAGTAAAGCCCTGAGAATCCATCAGGCCCAGTGGCCTTTGATGGCTTTAGTTCTTTAATGGCCTGAGATAGTTCTTCCATAGTGAAGTCAGCATTCAGAACTGCTCTATCAGTGTCCGTCAATCTCCCTAGTTCCGAGCTGGCTAAGAAATCTCTTAGGGCACCGCTCGTTGTAGAGTTATGTGCCACTTTTTCACCGTTATACAGTGTTTCATAGAAGGAGCCGAATTCGTTTACAATTTTCTGAGGATTAGACGTGGGGGTACCAGATTTTAAGCGTATAGCTTGGATGTTATACTTAGCTTGCCTGTCCTTTAGCATGCGGGCCAGCATTGTATCCGGCCTGTTCGCTTTCTCGTAAAATTTTCTCTTTGACCAACTCAGTGAATTGTCAGCTCTGCAAGCTAGTAGCATGTTAAGTTCAATTTTGACATCTTTTACCTCTTGTAAGGTTTTGGGGTCTAAATTGTTTTTGTGGTTAGAGGAGAAAGTCTGTAATTTGTTTTGGAGATTGATAATTTTGGACTCTCTTTCTCTCTTTCGTCTGGCTGTGATGTTTATTAACGTGCCGCGTAACGTTGCTTTATGGGCTTCCCATAGGACAAGCTGTGAGTCAACAGAGCCCGTATTGATATTGAAGAATTGGTCAATCTCGTTGCCAATAACATCACATATTTCCGGTATTTTTAAGATTGATTCATTAAGTTTCCAGTTCGTCCCAGGTCTATCAGTTCGGATATTATTGCACCTTAGCTCTATTGGTGCATGGTCTGACCATGAAATATCATGGATCCCTGCTCGGGTAACCTTAGGAACCAGTTGACAGGACACAAAAAAGTAATCAATTCTGCTGTACGAGCCGTGTGGGTGAGAGAAGAAAGTGTAATCCCTGTCTGCCGGATGTAGTTCCCTCCATATATCTGACAACTGGTTGGTCTTGAGGCCCCGGCGCAAAGATACACCCGCTCCTTTGTTGTACTGACCCACGACCCCTGACCTATCCATGTGCGGTTGCATGACTATGTTAAAGTCACCCGCGAGCACGACGCTCCCTTGGGCTACTGAGTTCAGGGTTCTGAAAAACTTATCGAAAAAGATCGTGTTCTTCTCGCTGGGAGCGTATAAGCAGGCCAACGTGATTCTCTGCCCCCTAATTGTTCCTACAACAATGATGTATCTACCATCCGTATCACGTTTAGTTAACTGCACCTCGAACGGAATGCTGTTCCGGAATAGTATAGCTACCCCCCGTTTTTTGACTGCTGCTGCTGATGTGAAAACCTGGGTGAAATCTTTGTCAAGATATTTAGGGGTACTTGATTTACTAAAGTGTGTCTCCTGTAAAAAAAGGATTTCAGCATGTTTCCTTTTATAGTCTGTAAAGGCCAACTTCCGTTTGGTTGGGTTGTTAAAGCCCTGTACGTTATGGGAAATAAGTATCAACGCCATTTATTAAAGTGTGTGTGTGATAGCTTCGTGAAATCTTTGGACTCACCCAAGAATCCATCCTTGGAGCATGTTCGGTCCGTAGTGCTGAGACGCATCTGTACCATCTGTTGTGTGTTTTGACGGTGTGGACGATGTTCCCCTGAGAGGTGAAGGGAGGGAGAGGTGGGAGGGTGGGAGGTGGGAGGGGGAGGGGGGGAAGGGAGGGTGGGAGGGCGGGGGATGGGGGACCACATGCAGGTAAAAACATTAGGGAGGAAACAAAAAATAACATGCATATATAACGTCAATATGGCAGAGACATCAAATAATAAAAAAACAAGAATCCACCTCGGGAGCCCCCGAGTGTGTCTCTTGCGCCCATGGGGTTGGTCTCCTGGTCCAGTTTTTATAGAGGGATCTCTCCGTCTTGCTGGGACCCGACCTCCCTGGGACTTGTGTGCGATCCCTCTTTCTCAGGGATCGAAAGTGGAAATGCATGCACGCCAATACGGGGGATCCCGCCGGCGTGTTTTTCATAATCAGCTACTATATGTAACTCCGTTAAACTCTTCAACGATGGAAACTGGAACAGAAACTGCATATCAATAAACACCTCCCAAACATAACGAAAAACTTTGCCCTGTGTCTAACCTTCTGTCACCCTCCCTGAACCACGTTACCAATTTGGAGCTCATCTACTTAGTTCCTTGGAGACTGTTAACTCATATACCTCCAGTCTGAAATGATCATGTCCATAGCAGCCCTTTTCTTCTGGGTAACTCTACCATGTATGAGGATATCTACACTGATGAACAGATGTACCCTGCCCTCCGTGAGTCCGAGCCTAACCTATCAAGTGATTAATCCTCGTCAGTCTGTCTATACCCTCCAAAGAGCCTATCCCCTCTTAGATTGTGAGTTGCATGTCTTCTAGTAGCCCTATGCAGAGATCCCTCTGTGCATGTGCCACAGACGTAGCGGAAATAACCTGTCTCCCTGCCCACTTATGTCTGCGCTATCTATATACCTCCAGAGGCTACGTTGTTCAGCATCTTAGCGGCTCCTGTACTCATCACCAAGGTATCTCAGGTCGGGAGTCTAGCTTCCCAGATAGCGCTTTATAGGGAGTGATAGGGTTTAGTCTCTCTAGACCGTGGTCGAGGGATTTAAGTAATTTTTTTTTTTTTTTTAAACCTTATATTATGAACCCTGTGGTGGGATTGGCTTGTTTTTTGTTTACCCAACCAGTTGCCCTTTTTCTTCCTCCCCCCCTTCTTCCTCCCCTCTCCTCCTCTTTCTTCCACCTCTTCTCTCTCCCCCCTCACTCCACCTCTTCCTCCCATCTCTCTCTCTTCCTCTCTCCCACCCCCCTTCTTCTCCTCCTCCTCCATCCCCCTCTCCTCCTTCCTCCCCCACCCCCCTTTCCCTTAGATCCTTTTTATTGTGTGTACATCTGCATCCCCTCTCCTCCTTCCTCCCCCATCCCCCCCTTCTCCTCTCCCCCCTCTCCTCCTTTTCCCCCTCCCCCCTCTCTTCCTTCCCCCCCCTCCCCCCTCCCCCCTCCCTCCCTTAGATCCTTTTTATTGTTTGAATATGTTTTATATGCGTGTATATGGATATGTGCATATGGGAGACCACAGTTCTGGGGCACAGGCACAGGCGGAGGCTGCTATACACACTTCCCTGCAGCGCGCCTAGAGCTCCTCTATGCCTGTGTCCCCGTCAGCCTCCTCATTCTGTGTGGCAGCGCTCCTCGACGGCCATCTTGGTGAGGGCAGCAAGCCCCTCTGCTTCCTCTCTCCCCCGCGCAGGCGCCGGGATCCCGCGTGTGGCAGCGCTCCTCGGCGGCCATCTTGGTAGGGCCAGTAAGCGCCCTTGCCTCCTCCCTCTTCTGCGCAGGCGCCGGAGGTCCCGTTCGTGGCAGCACTCCTCGGCGGCCATCTTGGAGAAGGCAGCAGGTGCCTCCGCTTCCTCCCTCTACTGCGCAGGCGCCCGGGATCCAGCTCTCGCGGGAAGACGGTGCGGGGTGATGACGTCACTGGACAAGCCCGCGAAGATCAGTGAAGTTCCCGCGCGCCTCGGGGAAGGAGCAAGGGAAGAAGCAGGGGAAGATGGCCGCTGGCAAAAAATGTGAGTAGGACCTGCTGCGTTGTAGGGCGCTGATTCTCTTCTCCAGGGACTGGTGAGGGCTGCGGAAGGGGTCCCAAACGGTCCCGAGGGCATGAGGGGCAGTGTTGGGGTTGGTCCATACCGTAGATTCTGGCGGTTGTGGCTAGTGGAGGGTCTTTCATGCAGGGCTCAGTGTATCCGTCGTGGGTTAGCTCATGGCTGCGCGGGGGCGCCATCTTTAGCCGCCGCATGGCGAGGGGAACTCTGAGTTGATCCTAGGACCCTCCTAAGGAATCCCTCAGTGTCTTCCATATTTTTGAGGATATGTGCCACTCCGTTTTTAAAGACCATGAGGGCACATGGGAACAGCCAGCGATATCTAATCTCTTGATCTCTTAGCGTTCTGGTAACTGGGGTCATTGCTCTCCTTTTTGCTAGTGTGGCAGGTGACAGATCCTGATACACTTGGAATTTTATTTTCTCAAACTCCACTACCTTCAGTTCCCTTGCTTTTCGGCAAGTTTTTTCTTTGGTGCGGTAACAGTGGAATCTAAGCACCACATCCCTTGGGGGGTCTCCTTGCTGAGGTCGTCCCCTCAGTGCCCGGTGGCATCTGTCAAGAACTAGGTCTCTGGCAGCCATGTCTGGAAATATATGATGTTCCAGCCACCTCGAGGTAAATTCCTCTGGGTCAGTTATAGCTTCTGGGACCCCTCTCAGCCGAATGTTACAGCGCCGGTCGCGGTTCTCTGCGTCCTCAATTTTATCCTCTAGGGAAGTGACCTGTGCCTTTAAGGCGGATATTTGAGCCTGTGTTTCTGCTGTGGATGTAGCTGTCTCATCTGCTCTGAGTTCCAAAGCGGCCGTACGCTCCCCTATTGCGTCCACATCCTTCCGAAGTGCCCAAAGCTCAGACTTAAAGAATTGTTGCATATTGGTGCAAAACTCCTTCATGTCTTTACGTCTCATTATATCCATATCGTCTGGTTCTTCAGGTGCGGAGTCCAATTCTGGGTCTGCTGATGCTGATGCTGATGCTGTCTGCACTGGAGATTCAGGTACGTCAGCCCTGGCAGCCTCTTTGCTCTTAAAATAAGTAGACACCGGCTGTGTTTTTTTTCTTAAAGTCTTAGTTGATGCCATGTCTGTATATTTAGACACGTTCTGCAGATACTGGATTATGCAGATGCTGTGTTTTTGCTGGAGTTAGATCGATTTGAAACGCCGGAGGGGATGGAGCTCACACTCTAAGCTGCCATTCACCTCCTTGTCGTGCACGCCTCCACCCAAACTACCCAGATCTTAATGCCGGAACTGGGACACCCTATGGTCCGAGTTTCAGCCCGCTACGACCTTCGGAACCAGAGTTACACAAATACAACTTAAACCATTTCCTATTTTAATACAAAAAACTCAGCTGTAAATTAAATCACGGTTTTTCACTAAATCCCCATTGAAAACAACGGGCTCCGCCGCCATAGACTTTCAATCGCAAACCGCCGCCGTTGGCGGCTATGGGAATCCACCGCCATAGACTTTCAATGGGGCATCGCCGCCGTTGAAGTCTATGGGGTTTCTCCGCCATAGCCGGTCAAGGGAAATTGGCCGCCGTTGGAGTCTATGGGAGAACTCCCGAACTTTCAACGGGGTCCATACTCCGTCGGGTTGGTCCAAGAGTATCAAGGATGGTTCTGCAGCCATGCCGGAGCAGTGCCTACAGATACCCCAAACCCTGGCCCTCAGGACCCTCCGGAACCGGAGGTATGCATTCATGGTTTTTAGCTTTTCACACTTAGTCAAATTCCTGAGCTGTTTCTGCCGCCACCATTGTTCCAAAGGTTCCCTATGGCGCGACCCGCTCTCTCGGCACGACCATTCTCGGGTGTCCAGAATTCGGGGACCCGGTGGTGGTCGAGTGGGGGGAGGCCTAGGAACTAGGGGCAAAAAGAACTTTATTTCTGGGTGCCCTAGAACTGTAGATTCCCACGCCACTTAACTTTGAACTTGACTAACAGTGATCAAAGCTCTTTTTCAGAAAAAGTATCCGCTTTGCGGTTTGGACGGCAGCCAACTCGTTCCTGGAAAGCGCCGTTGAGGAATCACCATTGAAGTCAATGAGCCCATTGACTTACAATGGGAAACCACCGCTCCTCCTCTCGGACGCCACCTGCTGGTCCTCGAGGGAAACAGGTCCAAAACAGCTAGATCCGTCATTGAAATGCATTGAGCTCTAATTGCAACCTATGGGACTCTGCAAAATGGTGCCTGAAAAGGCGGGAAAATTACACAAAGGGCTATAATCACTAAAGAACTATTAACCCTTGCCATCCCGGATGGATCCCAGTGTTTGTGTGATGCAGACACTGATATAACCAGATATCACAATAAAGCATGGGGACAGGGGAATATACATTTTCATGCTATAACAAGGGTTAAACCACATTTCTGGACCGCAGCCCATTTAACCCCTTGTCTCCCTGGTGAGGTCAGGGGATGGCCAAATGGGGTGCAACCCCTTTAATACCGGGCCACCCCCTTTCTTCCTCTACAAGCTTGTGGTAATGTTTACCTTGATTTATACACACGTGTATTATGTGGACGGAGGGGAGCTACGTTTTAGCTCTAGCCTCGCTCGTTCGCACATGCGCGGGCCGACGGGGTAGGGGGTTGTCTTGCGCTTCTGTGCTTCGACTCGTCATGGCTCGCGGGAGGAGTTTTCTCTCCCTGGGAGTTTTGATGTGTGCTGCCATGGAGTGGGGGGTTCCTCCTGTGCCTGGCGGTTCGGCGAAGCGCGATACGAGCGATTTTCATTGGTTGATATGGATAGATGACGTCAATTGTTTGGCACCAAAACGGCAGTCATCTGTATTTAAATGTTGTGTATATCGTGTGAGGCACTTCTTGATAAAGTGCATAACCTGCACGAAATGCGTAGAAGGCTCACAACCCTCTATTTTATGGCTTGTCATTAAAGATTTTTCTGCCAGACCTGCTCTCTTTCAACTTCTTGCTGTGCGCTGCACACACACTGCATTGAATTTATATATTAAGAAGATTAGGTCTCTAGAATGAGCAGTGCATGAATATTGCAAAGTTGCATTTTCTGAAAATGTAGGTAAGACTACAAGTTAGTATAAAGGTTTGACGGCCCTTAACAAGATTAATAGGTAATGTAAAAAGTTAATGGCCCTTTTTATATAATATTTTCCATATTCTGTAGTAGAAAAACCCCAGGGAAGTGATAGAAAATGTCCGGTTTCGTGAATATATATACAGATAAGGTTTATCATATCCTGGGGTATAGGAAGTTGTTACTAAGAAAAATGGTTCCTTATTGAAAGGCAACAAAATAGGTTCATCAAGAATAGTATGTTATGACGGAACATATTGTCAATAATTGCTGCACAGTCAAAAGGAACTCCTAGGAAATGGTTCATATTAGTTTGCAGTGAATGCTTAATGTGTGGGAATTCGCTCAAGTGTTTTGGAGGGCACTTCTGTATACTGTGTAGGCCTGGGTAGTTTTGGGGCTATAGTTCTGTCCTCCTCCTGGCAGTAATACCTAGTAAGGGCAGGTTTGCCAGGAGCAATCATGGGTTTTCCCCACACATGCTGTGCAGTGAGTCAGTGAAGGTAATGTCATCAGGCTCTGTGTCCAATTAGAGACACAGGGGTGCTGCTTCCTGATTTAGTCAGTCTGTCCCTACTGTGAGAGGGGCAAGGTTACCCATACCAAGCTGTCAGGGCTCTGGCAGGCTTGAGGCCTCCCTCCAGGGAGCGTGGGGTTAACCAATACCTCCTATCCCACCGGGGGATAGGGGAAGAGCAAGAACCACTCTTGGTGCCTTTGGCTGGGAGTGAGTTCAGGGGCATCCTAAGGGTGGGCACCCTGAGAAGAACTGCTGTGGTTGTGACTGCTGAATCCAGGAACCAAATAAAGCATCCTGACCTTTTATAAAATACCTCCTGCCTGAGACTGAAAAATATTGGGAGGAGGGGGATGTGTTCTTTTGCAGAGACTTCACCCCATACAGCAAGGGGCTGCACAAGATGGAGGTGCTGCACCTGTGAGTAGAATTTGGGCAAGACCCCAGGAGCCTGTCCTGTCATCCCCTATAACATCATGCAGGAGACACCGGCCCCCCTGTTACCAGCAGGTATGCACCACACTCAAAGTAGTAACCAGAGTAGTTTTTCCCATAATAGACCCTATCTGCGATTGGAAGGGGGGGGGGGGAGAGGAAAAAGGGTTACATTTGGTTTGGAGGCACTGCTGATATATATAATTATTACCCCAGGCTCCCCGTGGCGGAGGCTCAGGCCCTGCGAGCCAACAGGTATAAGAAGCAGCATCAGTAGTTCCTGTGTTCAGGGGGAAACAGGGCTAAACCTGTATATCCATGGTCGCTCACCCCAGAAGGTGTAAGCTGGGGGGAGGATATGTGACATATTTCCAGGATATTAGGCAGCTGTCTGTCCGATTTTAAGGCAGAACATGCAAAAAGGGAAAAAATTATCCATTCCGCAGTTTCACATTTGCTGAGACTTTGGGATAGAAACTCCAGGCCAGAGTTTACAGTGGTTCTGATTTTCACTCACCTGCTCTCCTAATTGAGGAAGAGGAATATATTGCAGTTAGTTTGGCTGCTTCAGTCTCTCTCTTAGAGCCTGGAGGCTGGGTGGACGCTGCTCTCCAGGATCCAATTCTGGGTAAATGGCCCCCCACATGTTGCAGCATCTGAGGATCTATTAGGATGCTGTCCCCAACTGACAGTTAAGGACTCAATGTTATATCTGTGTGTTATTTAAGGTTGTTAACTGGCTTACCCAGCCATCATTGCAGATAGGGATATGCATGTGAGTTAGACTCCTGACAGGAGTAGATATTTATTTTTATGATTTCTTTTGTTTCTTAAAGTGACAGTGTTTTAAATGTTTAAGTGTCACTAATTGAAAAAACAAACCACTGAAGGTTGAGGGCTGAGTGCCCATGTGTGGATACACATGTTTGTCCCCCTTTTCTACAAATGAAACCCTAGAAGACTGTGTCGCGAAGAGCCTGGGCAAACGGCAGCACTACATAAAGGGAGCCGTTTGCCACAATATCAGAATAAATGAGTTCTTCAGTATTAGGTGATACCTTTTTTATGTCATAGGACAAGCTTTCGAGAGTTCTCCTCTCTTCCTTAGGCCGACCTGGATATTGATCCCCAGGGAACAAAGTGTAGTTAGTGACTAAGCGAAGATCTCCTGCTACCTCTGCACCACCAGAGTGCTACAAATGAGGTATGTAGGGAAAAGAGGGAGGGGGGAGAAGGAAAGAGGGAGGGTGGAGGGGGAAAGAGAGGGAGGGATAGGGGGAAAGAGAGGGAGGGAGAGGGGGAAAGAGAGGGAGAGGGGGAAAGAGGGAGGGAGAGTGGGAAAGAGAGGGAGGGAGAGTGGGAAAGAGAGGGTGTGGGGAGGGGGAAAGAGAGGGTGGGGGAGGGGGAAAGAGAGGGTGGGGGAGTGGGAAAGAGAGGGTGGGGGGAGGGGGAAAGAGAGGGTGGGGGGAGGGGGAAAGAGAGGGTGGGGGGAGGGGGACAAAGCGGGTGGGAGGAGGGAGAGAGAGAGGGAGGGGCAAAGTGGGAAGGGGAGGTGGGAAAGAGGGAAGGGGAGGTGGGGGGAAAGGAAATAAGGAGGGGGAAGAGAGGTGGAGGGAGAGAGTGGGGAGAGAGAGGGGAGGGGGAAGGAGAGAGAGTGGTAAAGGGGGAAGAATAGAGAGGGGTAAAGGGAGAAGAAGAGAGACGGGTAAAGGGGGGAGGAGAGGGAGGGCAAAGTGGGGAGGGGAGGGAGGGTAAAAAGGTGGGGAGGGGTAGGGGAGGGAGGGAGAAGAGACAACTGCCTATCTACTGACCTGGAGGATTGTGGGGGTCTGCTGATGCCTGCTTGAGGTTGCCCATCAGGGGAGCCTCCGTTCCACCGACAGCATGCTACCTCAAACAGGCACCTCCAAGACAACCTCAAGCAGGCCCCTTCTGCAACACCTTCCAGGAGGCCCCCTCTGCAAGGTTTGCCAGCACGGGGCCCAGGCCCCTTTACTCACCAGGCCCGGTACATGAGTTCCAGCTGCCCCCCACCACTGTCGGCAGCCCTGCTGGTGATGTCACTAGTCATCGTATATACAGTGGGAGTGGATACTGTTCTGCTAAGTCATCCTGTGTCACATAAGACGAGGGGAGTTACCGTGCATGAGCCCCCACAGTTAACCATTTAATGCCATTAACCCCTTAATCATACAAGTAGCTCCCAGAGGGGGCTTACACACAGTCATAGCTACCTCTCAGCAAATGCTCAGTTACAGTGACAGAGGGGTTGCAAATAATTTGTCAGGTAGTAAAATTTGACATGCAATAAATAAGGCTGCTTCTATCCTCAGCGCCACAAGAGGTTAACTATTCTCAGAAAAATAGTGGCAGAAATATTTGTAGTCACTGTGTTGCCCTCATATTCATCAATTGGCCACTTTGCCGTCCCTACATTAAAAAACGCACAAACACAGAAATACAAATAAACTGATAGTGCTGTACTGGAAGTTACAATTGTTTCACAAGCCACACAAACCTTTTTATGAATAAAATGCAACATCTCTGTTTTTATATTGCTGTATTTACCCCTCCCCCCAACTTCATCAGAGTTCCTATCCTGTGCATTACATTCCCTTTCAATCCTTGACTGCTGCACATTCACCTTCTCCCCTGCCTGCTCTGAGTTTCAGAAAAGCCAACTGATATGTTTCCAGGCTCAGCAAATGAGTGATGGGTGATTCTGTCTGACATGCTTCTTCTCTCTTTCTCTGTGAGCTTTCTTCTAATGTGCTTCTGCTTCGTTCCATGCCCTGTCTCTCCACTCTCTCTTCTCCTGTGCCCCGTCTCCACTCTCTCTACTCCTGTGCCCCGTCGCTGCTCTCTTTACTCCTGTGCCCCATCTCTCCACTCTCACTCCTCCTGTGCCGTCTCTCCGCTCTCTCTCCTCCTGTGCCCTGTCTCTCCACTCTCTCCCTCCTCCTGTGCCCTGTCTCTCCACTCTCTCCTATGCCCTGTCTCTCCGCTCTCTCTCCTCCTATGCCCCGTCTCTCCGCTCTCTCTCCTCCTGTTCCCCGTCTCTCCGCTCTCTCTCCTCCTATTCCCCGTCTCTCCGCTCTCTCTCTCCTCCTGTTCCCCGTCTCTCCGCTCTCTCTCCTCCTATTCCCAGTCTCTCCGCTCTCTCTCTCTCCTCCTGTGCCCTGTCTCTCCGCTCCCTCTCTCCTCCTGTGCCCTGTCTCTCCGCTCCCTCTCTCCTCCTGTGCCCTGTCTCTCCGCTCCCTCTCTCCTCCTGTGCCCTGTCTCTCCACTCTCTCTCTCCTCCTGTGCCTTGTCTCTCCACTCTCTCCTCCTGTGCCCTGTCTCCGCTCTCTCTCCTCCTGTGCCCTGTCTCTCTGCTCTCTCTCCTCCTGTGCCCTGTCTCTCTGCTCTCTCTCCTCCTGTGCCCTGTCTCTCTGCTCTCTCTCATCCTGTGCCCTGTCTCTCCACTCTCTCTCCTCCTGTGCCCTGTCTCTTCACTCTCTCTCCTCCTGTGCCCCGTCTCTCTGCTCTCTCTCCTCCTGTGCCCCGTCTCTCCGCTCTCTCCTCCTGTTCCCCGTCTCTCCGCTCTCTCTCCTCCTGTTCCCCGTCTCTCCTCTCTCTCTCCTCCTATTCCCCGTCTCTCCGCTCTCTCTCCTCCTATGCCCCGTCTCTCCGCTCTCTCTCCTCCTGTTCCCCATCTCTCTGCTCTCTCTCCTCCTATTCCCCGTCTCTCCGCTCTCTCTCTCCTCCTGTTCCCCGTCTCTCCGCTCTCTCTCTCCTCCTGTGCCCTGTCTCTCCGCTCCCTCTCTCCTCCTGTGCCCTGTCTCTCCGCTCCCTCTCTCCTCCTGTGCTCTGTCTCTCCACTCTCTCTCTCCTCCTGTGCCCTGTCTCCGCTCTCTCTCCTCCTGTGCCCTGTCTCTCTGCTCTCTCTCCTCCTGTGCCCTGTCTCTCTGCTCTCTCTCCTCCTGTGCCCTGTCTCTCCACTCTCTCTCCTCCTGTGCCCTGTCTCTCCACTCTCTCTCCTCCTGTGCCCCGTCTCTCTGCTCTCTCTCCTCCTGTGCCCCGTCTCTCTGCTCTCTCTCCTCCTGTGCCCCGTCTCTCCGCTCTCTCCTCCTGTTCCCCGTCTCTCCGCTCTCTCTCCTCCTGTTCCCCGTCTCTCCTCTCTCTCTCCTCCTGTTCCCCCGTCTCTCCTCTCTCTCTCCTCCTGTTCCCCGTCTCTCCGCGCTCTCCTCCTGTTCCCCATCTCTCCACTCTCTCCCTCCTCCTGTGCCCTGTCTCTCCACTCTCTCCTATGCCCTGTCTCTCCGCTCTCTCTCCTCCTATGCCCCGTCTCTCTGCTCTCTCTCCTCCTGTTCCCCGTCTCTCCGCTCTCTCTCCTCCTATTCCCCGTCTCTCCTCTCTCTCTCTCCTCCTGTTCCCCGTCTATCCGCTCTCTCTCCTCCTATTCCCAGTCTCTCCGCTCTCTCTCTCCTCCTGTGCCCCGTCTCTCCGCTCCCTCTCTCCTCCTGTGCCCTGTCTCTCCGCTCCCTCTCTCCTCCTGTGCCCTGTCTCTCCGCTCCCTCTCTCCTCCTGTGCCCTGTCTCTCCACTCTCTCTCTCCTCCTGTGCCTTGTCTCTCCACTCTCTCCTCCTGTGCCCTGTCTCCGCTCTCTCTCCTCCTGTGCCCTGTCTCTCTGCTCTCTCTCCTCCTGTGCCCTGTCTCTCTGCTCTCTCTCCTCCTGTGCCCTGTCTCTCTGCTCTCTCTCATCCTGTGCCCTGTCTCTCCACTCTCTCTCCTCCTGTGCCCTGTCTCTCCACTCTCTCTCCTCCTGTGCCCCGTCTCTCTGCTCTCTCTCCTCCTGTGCCGCGTCTCTCCGCTCTCTCCTCCTGTTCCCCGTCTCTCCGCTCTCTCCTCCTGTTCCCCGTCTCTCCGCTCTCTCTCCTCCTGTTCCCCGTCTCTCCTCTCTCTCTCCTCCTATTCCCCGTCTCTCCGCTCTCTCTCCTCCTATGCCCCGTCTCTCCGCTCTCTCTCCTCCTGTTCCCCGTCTCTCCGCTCTCTCTCCTCCTATTCCCCGTCTCTCCGCGCTCTCTCTCCTCCTGTTCCCCGTCTCTCCGCTCTCTCTCCTCCTGTTCCCAGTCTCTCCGCTCTCTCTCTCCTCCTGTGCCCTGTCTCTCCGCTCCCTCTCTCCTCCTGTGCCCTGTCTCTCCGCTCCATCTCTCCTCCTGTGCTCTGTCTCTCCACTCTCTCTCTCCTCCTGTGCCCTGTCTCTCCACTCTCTCCTCCTGTGCCCTGTCTCCGCTCTCTCTCCTCCTGTGCCCTGTCTCTCTGCTCTCTCTCCTCCTGTGCCCTGTCTCTCTGCTCTCTCTCCTCCTGTGCCCTGTCTCTCCACTCTCTCTCCTCCTGTGCCCTGTCTCTCCACTCTCTCTCCTCCTGTGCCCCGTCTCTCTGCTCTCTCTCCTCCTGTGCCCGTCTCTCCGCTCTCTCCTCCTGTTCCCCGTCTCTCCGCTCTCTCTCCTCCTGTTCCCCGTCTCTCCTCTCTCTCTCCTCCTGTTCCCCCGTCTCTCTGCTCTCTCCTCCTGTTCCCCGTCTCTCCGCGCTCTCCTCCTGTTCCCCGTCTCTCCGCGCTCTCCTCCTGTTCCCCATATCTCTGCGCTCTCTCCTCCTGTTCCCAGTCTCTCCGCTCTCTCCTCCTGTGCCCATCTCTCTGCTCTCTCTCCTCCTGTGTCAAGTCTCTTCACTCTCTCTCCTCCTGTGCCCAGTCTCTTCACTCTCTCTCCTCCTGTGCCCAGTCTCTTCACTCTCTCTCCTCCTGTGCCCAGTCTCTTCACTCTCTCTCCTCCTGTGCCCATCTCTCTGCTCTCTCTTCTCCTGTGCCCAGTCTCTTCACTCTCTCTCCTCCTGTGCCCAGTCTCTTCACTCTCTCTCCTCCTGTGCCCAGTCTCTTCACTCTCTCTCCTCCTGTGCCCCTTCTTCTTTGCCCTCCTAGCATCTCTCTGGGTCGTTACGTTTTATCCCCTCAGACATGCTTTCTCTATTCGCTGCTCCTTTTTACCCCTATCCTAGACACATTGGTGATTATTTATTGAACTGAGATAGCGACAATTGGGGAACGGTCGCACGGAACCTCCCTGTAATTAAAATGGTGGGGATATGAAGTATTTTAATCAATCTGGTGCTTCAGGGGTAAATGTGGCTACAGTTTAACTTAAAAATACAAAGCCTTTTTTTATGGCCTGTTAGACCCTTGACCAGGCCTGTGTTGTATGGGACTGATAGAATCTGGGATAGGGGAGCGCAAAGTGGGGGGCACGCAAGATTTTTGGTGCAGAGGCCCCGCGCTCTTCCTCATGGCATTTAAATTAAGTGTCGGGGCATCGCGTGAAGCCTCTGCAGTGTCTCCTACCTTGACTCGGCAACGCTTCGCCATGGCAATGCGGCATCAGATTATGCTGCATGGGTCATATGACGTGATGTGTCGCCATGGCTATGCGGGTCAAATGACGCCGCGGGTCACATGACGTGACATCATGTGACATCCCGCAACATTAGCACGCTTATCATTCTGATCTGGAGGTACAATTCATATTGAGTATACTCATATTAGTGAACTATATCCCCTATGGAATTTATTATCCTGTATCTATGTGTGGCTTAGCTGGGATTGGAAGCGCTGTTTTGGAGATTCACTTATCCGTTTCTACATCTGTTCTGACCTAATCTAAATGGACAACGACATACTTGAAAACGAGAGGTAACTCTCAATGTATTACTTCCTGGTAAAATATTTTATATAAATAAATAATAAATAAATAAATACTTGCTCTTTAAATGTCCAAATTCACAGAATGAGGGAAAAAAGAAACTAAAAAAAAAAATAGTTATTAGGGCATTCAACACAGAAAATTGATACATTGATGCAAAGTGATGCAGTCAAAGATAGATATGAACGAAAAAAAAGCCTTAAGCAAAAGGCTAAATTAATTTCCTTAAATTCGCCATAAAATGCATTTGGGGAAGGTAATATCTCCGATTCTTACAGAGTTAAATGAAGATGAATTTCATAACCTTAAAGCTTAAGGCTTTCTTTTGTTAATCCAATGCCCTCCTCTTTTGATGTTGAAGAATGTCTTTATTATTTTTAGTAGATATGTCTTCATTTGCTTCAAGGTCTACTTATCTTGTATTTTCTTTTCCCATTCCCTCTATAAAACGCAATGTTAAGTTGTTAACGTTTTTATCTTCATCTGCCATCCTTTTTGTATGAATGTTGCATAGTTGGTGGGTATATCTTGTTGAGAGCTTTGTGTAGAAGTGGAGTCTCCGTGGTGTAGCCAAGCACTGAGTTGTCCACTTTACGCACGTTCTTCCCTGACACTCTTTGTTTTCCACTAACACACAGAGTTCCATTGTTCAGCTCCCCAGAGGTTTGGAGCACTAAAAAATTACAACTTCATTCATTGACCACTAGTTACACTTGGAATGCAACACTGGGCAAGAGGTTGTAGGTACCAGTCTCAAAAAAGGCATATCATTTTTAATTACAGTTTAGTAAATTAAAGTCATTCAAATATAGACTGCCTACATTGCACAACACTGCTCGTTATTCAGACAGACTAGTAATGAGTGACTTAATTTGATCTAAGGGCTTTGCCCGAAATGCGTCAGAGTGCTTTTTTGACCCCTGTTTTAGATGTCTCTGTTTGTCACTATGGAATAAATTGGATTTTATTTTTATTCTTGGTGTGCCGTTTCCCTGCTTTTCCCCCCATCGCTGTGCTCCACTTATCTCTCCTGTGAGGATCTCTTCATGGACATGTACTGCTAAAAGATGGATGCACGCCTATGGATCCTCTACATCAACAAACTGTGAGTTACTCCCTGGAAGTTCTATTTGTGCTCATCATCTTACCATTGCTTTATACTCTAGGTAGTTTCTTAGTGTGGTGGTGAAAAGGTCTGACTCACCCTTCAGGGGTTACTGTCTTTCCCTAGTACACCATAAATTCCACTAATAGATTTATGCCTTACCCTTGGCAACTACCAGTATATGAGTTAATGGCTAATGTTGCGGTTAGGTGTGTTAAACGCTTTTAGAGTTCAACAAGCGTGCACAAATCTACGTTATACTTCAAGTGAATGTTTGAAAAAAGGCTCACATTAAAAGGGACATTAAGAAGAAAATACCAATGAGAATATATCTTCTACCTGTTCTTTTTCTTGTTGCACTGATACTGGATTTATGTCTGTTTTGTTTAATTTGATCTAATCTGACTTTATATTAGTGGTTACCTACCAGTACGGCCTATATGACTCCCTGATTATTTCTCTCTTTCCTGAGATTGCTTTCGACATTGAACACTGATATCAAGACTGCCACAGATTTGGAATCTGATTAAATGGAGAACATGTGAGTAAGATACCTACCCACTTCACGACTACCCATTCTATACAGAGACATATAACACTATTGTGTGTTTATTTTATTATAATTCATGGATTCCCTGTGCTCCCCTACCTTTGGAGAAAATTCCTGATTATAAGGACAGTATATTGAATTTGGTTTGATTTCTTATATATTTTTTAGCATGTTCTTGTCTAGCGCAGCTAGTTTTACGTAGCGCTTTACAGAGACATTTTACAGGTCCCTGTTAAGGTCTCCTCGTGGAGCTTACAATCTATGTTTTTGGTGCCTGAGGCACAGGGAGCCTACCCAAGATCACAAGGAGCCGACACCGGGAATTGAACCAGGTTCAAACTCAGTCACTCAGCCACGCCTTCTCCATTATTAAGGTAAAATGCCCTGCTGCCTGGAATAGAATAACATAGCAGAATGAAATTAGAAGTCCATTCTTAACAGAGAGTGAGGGAGCACAAACAGCCAGGAGGAGAAAAGCAAGAGGTTTCTGGGAGAGAAAATAGGAACCATAGAATATACAGTGACAATCGTTAAAATCTAGAATTGTTTATAGACTGCCAGAGTAAGGCATTCATAGCTCAGACTTTGTTTTCAGTATGGTTGAACATGTTTTTTTTACTGTGCCAGATATCTGTACAAATGTTATTATTTAGGAGGTCTATGTATCAAGGCAAATGTGGAGCAACCCTGGGGCAAAATAGCTGCATAAAATATATCAAAGGAAACAGTCCCATTGAAAGCAAAAGCATTTTTCATTGATACTGTAGATACTGTATTGTGCAGTTGTTTTGCGCAATAATTGCTCCACTTTTGCCATATGTAGACCCCTTCATTGTATGTACTTTACTATAATTTTACTCTTAAATATGTAGCTTGTCTAGTAGGAGTACATGGAGGCAAATGATTTATAGAAAAGCTTGATGGGTGATCCTGGCTATTAAAGCTGGAACCTCTGATATTCTTCTTTGAAAAAACACTTTTTGCCATTGTCACATTGCAATAAAATATTTGAAGTGGTGTATGGGGATTCTTAATATTTTTTATGTTAGCATGTAGCATACCTGCCTCTAATTTTTCAACTTAGTGACATAGAACAAGATAGCAAATTCTTATAATATGTAAGGATTTTATAATTACTAAAAAAAGATGCCAAGGATTCCACAGAAGAAACACTGTAAGACAGGCCTGTCAAACATGCGATCCCGTGGGCTGCATGCGGCCCACATGGTATTGTCATGCGGCCTGCGCCCGCTCATCAGGCAGACGTGCCGCTGGAACCAGGGAGGGGAGAGCTGGGACAACTGTCCTAGGCCTGGCGGCTGCGTGGGCTGGCTGGCCAGCGCTGGAAGTTCCATCTGGCTGCCGGGCCTCTGATGGCTGTCGGGCCTTCTTACCCCCAGTGGTGCGTGCTGGAAGTAGGGCCCGACTTCAGAGACCCTGCGGCGCCGGAGGCTCCCCCAAAAGGTAAAAAAAAAAAGTCTATTGTGGGTGAGGGGGTTATCGTGAAGGAGGGGGTATTGTGCATTGTGGTGGTGGTGGGGGGGGGGTAGTGTGTGTATTATGGGGGAGAGGGGCTAGTGTGCATTGAGGGGGAGTATTGTGTGTGTATGGTGGGAGAGAGCAAGAGCTGGAGGAGAAAGACGGTCTCTCGCCGCATCCTGGGGCACTTCCCTCTGTGGTATGCTTGCATTCCCTATCTGGGACATGCAAATGGATCCTCACTGCATAGGTTCTGTCCCTGACTGAAGCATAATAAAGGGGTGAGCGACCTGCACTATACATGGGAAGCACATTTCCTACCTCTACTCCTGCCATGCTGACTTCTAGTACTCCTGGAACCTGACTTCCCTGAAGCCTCTCTACCTTAAGACACAGCACCTGTGTCACTACTGAGCAGGGCTTTGCATCTACTCTCTTATTAACCCCCTTACATTACTTCAAGTAAACCGAACATGGGGGTTTACACATAGGTTACAGAGACCATTTTAGTCTTGCAGTCCGACTTAAGATTGGTTCCCAAGCTATTCTGAGTTTGAGTTTGACGGGCCTGCTGTAAGTCCTTTATCATGTGGGAGTATAAAAAAGTATCTGTTAAAAAGTTTCAGAGTGGTGTAAATGTTTTTTGGACAAAACTAAAAGGGAATCACATTTGCTACGGGCACATAGCTCACCACTGGCTGTGACTTGCCAGCATAAAGTTTGCTGTCCTCAAAATATATATTTTCTCACAGGTCAACTAGTGTTCTGCTGAGTTTCTGAAAAACTCCTACACAAACGTAAATATATTGCTAATATATTATACCGCTGTATTCAGCTATTGCATAAGTGTGTGTTTTTTGTTAAAAATAAAAAGCCGTTGACCTGACGATCAGAAGTATTCTATGGGAAATCTGTTTTCCATCAATACCATTACATTTGTGTTGTAATTTAAATATATGATTGTATAAATGTGAACAGGGGCAATACTAAAACCCGATAAAAGTCGTTTTAAAAAAAAGGCTCCCCCTTCTCTGCCTTTTCGCCCTACCCGTGGAGCGGGTGTGGTGGCGAGAACAGGGAGCCCACCCAAGTGGTGGGGACAAGTTCCATGTTAGAACTACCTGGGTGGGCTCTCGCCACGGTCGCCTGGTAAGGCCCTGCAACACAAGTAGGGCCGGGGGAGGGCGGGTCTGTGGAAATAGAAATACCTTTCGGCTTCTAAAATAAGGGCCAGAGCATTCTGGTGCATGGAGGATGGGCCCCTAGAGGTGGTAAGCCCTAGTACCAAACTGGCTCCATATGTGGTAGTTCTGCCACTGAGTGGCATCACACATGTGGTGCAGCCAGGATTTGACTTTAAAAAAAAAAATATATAGATATAATTACTTACATTCTTTAGATTGTAAGCTCTTCAGAGCAGGGATTCCTTTTGCTAAATGACACTTTCATGTCTGAAGCACTTCTTCCCAGTATGTGTTATTTGTATTATTTATTATTTATATGATTGTCATGTGTATTACTGCTGTGAAGCGCTATGTACATTGATGGCGCTATATAAATAAAGATATATATATATATATATATATATATATATATATATATATACATAATCAAAAAATAAATAGATGATACCGTTCTGTGGCTAACGAAATGCTTTTATTTGTGCGAGCTTTCGAGATACACTGATCTCTTCTTCCGGCGATGTTACAATGAATGAAGCAAGCAAAAGCTATATTATAAACAGTGTCTATTGGAATGTTATCTGTGCTGGTCCTTCCCCCGGTGTGGATGTGTTTTATGGCTGGAGGTGTCAAAAGGTTCCTGAAAGCAAGTGATGAAAGAGTGTGTATGTGTATCAGTGTGAATTAACATGAATGGAGAGCCCACAGTATATACAGTGCTTTACAAAAGGTGTGTGTGGAGTGGGAGCGGATATACATGGTGTGGGTGAGTGTGGAAATGTGAACATATATATACATACATACATACATTCTACTGTACATAAGGCTATTTACCTATTTGAAAGTGTTTACATTACCTCTGCAGATTCAATAGAGCAGAACAACTGTGATAATATATTCTCCTAAGGGTGAGCTCATTCACAAGAGTCCCTCTCCCCTCCATGGCATGTCACTGGGTGGCTGTCACTTTCTGCTTGACACATTGTTTAACATCATATGAATGTTATTTGTTCTCTGCCATGCTGTAGAATGCTTTCAGCAATAAAACTTGCCAATCCAGCAAATGGTTTTATATGAGTCTCTACTATCGTTGTGACCAGAACGCTAACAATATTGGCTTGGAATAGATTTTCTCATCCAATCTTTTTAATGCTGGTGCAAGAGCAGGTGCAGCACCAGCAGCATTACCAGAGATGTCATCTCCAGCATGTGTTTCCTCGGTAGGGCCCTGGCCTTCTGCAATACGTTCAGCTGTTTTTACGGTGCCCTGCTTCTGTTCTGTCACTTTGCATAAAGCAAGATAGCAGAAACAAGATGCAGCCTGGGACATCGATTCCACACCCGTAATTGTGTTGTGTGTATAATAAGGTTTTTTTTTAAGTTAAGAAAACTGTGACTCTTAAAAGTCTGAGTTAATTATATCTTAATTTTATTTCCATTATACAATTTCTTACACATGTCCCATTTAGTCCTTATTTTTTTAAGGTAAGACTAAATTTGGGCAAAATACACTTTCTGAATCACACATTTTCAATATTGAAATCTGATTCTGAAATTGTTAATAATCTTTCTTGCTGTTGGTTATAATTAAAGTTATTACTTCCCTTTCCAACACCTCTATTATATATGTCCTCTTAAGTCTTTAACCTTTTGTAAACTTTACATAACTGGCTTATAACTTCTTAACTATTATCAACTAAAACTATTCTTTGTTTTTGGTTGTATACATTTAGCCACGCCCAGCAGCACACCTTTTGACACTTATATACATATATTATGTGGTAATTTTTGGGGTTTGTATCAAGGGACTTATCCCTGTTCACAAATATGCCTCTAATCCAGCAGTGTGGTGGTTAACTGCTGGTAGGCAATTAACTAACACCACCTAGCTGATTACAGGTGTTAGAAAAAGCCTGCCTCTGAGACAGGAAGGGAGATTCCTTAGTCCACAACTGGTCTGAACCAAGGAAGGACAGATGTCTTGAGCGGCGGCAAGCTGATAACAAGACAAAGGGGACAAGATTCTAAACTTGGAGCCTGACTTTGCCTTAGCACACAAGGATGCGGATCCAAGAGAGCAGAGAAGCTTCCCCTACAGCAGCCCAGCTAACAGATAAGACTTTTCGTATAAGACTATTATCTATGTCTATGTATATTGATAAATGTCTCTATGATTTGGGCTGGTGAATCGCTGGGCTAACCACTTAGTTAAAGAGAACTGGATCAATAGTGTATATATACTCCAGAGTGGAGTGGATTTTGTTTGCTGATTTACATGTTTGCTGTGTTTAAAGCAACAGGCGCAATAAAGCCTTATTTTAATTTCACCTTAAAACAGGCTCCATTGCATAAAAAAAAAGAAAGAATTGCCGGCGCCAAAACAGTCCATTAAATGATTGCAATAGAAACCAAACCGTCTTTTGAAAAGTCCCAAAAATGTCCTTGGATATGCAGGCAGGGAAGGGATCAACGGGCGGCTCACACCATATAATAGTGCAATATGTGAAGAGAAGAAAAACAGATTATGGTGCAGCACGCCAAAATGTTGACATAAAACCACGACAAACATACACACAACAGACAAACCACACGGTGACAACAAACACTAGCAAGGCTGTTATCCTAATAAAAAGCTATTAAGTTATTAACAACAAAATAATATAATAAGTTCCGGAGGGTGCAGCACTGGAGTCCAGGGGGGTAAAATTAAAACCCTACTTACAGGACATAAAACGTTATTAGGCAGTAAGGCTGAAGATCGCACTGGTGCTCCTCAAAGCTGATGACAGTGGCTTCTTCCAGGAGTTTCCTCTTGGTGAACGAAAGCCGTGACTTCCGGGTGGATGTGACTTCACACGCCGCGGTGTACCGAGATCAACGCTCCTCTCTCCTCTCCTTTCCCCTTGCAGCCTGCACAACTGCTAGCCAATACCCAATAACTGCTGACCAGTAACCTCCACAACGACAGCTCTGAAAACGGAATGATCTTCCAACGCGTTTCATGCGCATGCGCGCACTTCTTCAGGGGATGTAACCTGCACTGACACACTACAGTTTATATACACTGTGTCATTAGTGCTAATTGGCTAATTGGATAACATGAGTTGATTTAACTCATCAATTGCCATAGTCAGGGCATTACAACATCAATGGATAGGATATGGTCAGAGATGACCAAGAGAAAGCGTTCCCATAGGTTGCACTCAACTAAATTAATAACTCTGAGTGATAATATATGTACACTGATAATTCAAATATACTAAGCCATATGGGTATAGGAGGTTAAAATACAAAACAAAAAATTATTTATTACTTAGTTGAATACACAAAAAAATGAACAGTGAATTTACAGCTAATCTAAAACCTCTTAAGGGGAGTTGAAAACGGAGTGGATCAGCAAAAAGGTGAAATATAGCAATGTATATGAAAGGGGATGTATACAGCACAGGCACAGAAGTGCCATATATATAAGTAAATCTACCTCTAGACCCAAGAGTGTTGGTCTATTATATAAGGTATAGGCGCTGTGGTGACTAGAGTTAGTCACAGTACACAGTACACAATAACACAATAACACTAGCCTCTGTATCAGAAACTCACAGTTGAACGTCACTGTGTAGTAAAGTGTGTGAATAGCAAGCAGCTAGATATCCCTCATTAGTCAGACTCCTCAAGCATGGAGGGATATTACTCTAATGAGTGTGCTGTCTCGCAAACGCGCGCTGTATATCACCCATATCCGGATCTTTAAGCTCTGTAAACACCGTAGATGCCTCTGCCTCCGTCTCACACTCCATAAAAACACACGGCTGACGTCATCGGTATGAGCGTCGCCTGACACCCGACGATCGTTTCACGCCTTGTGGCGCTTCTTCTGGGGGGGAGGAGTGTAAATTGTCTCCTCAATGGTGTGTATTTATACCTCCTGGGGGCGGTACAGTGGGCGTGTCTAGTGTACGCCTCCGCACCTGATTGGCTCGTCCGCCGCTATCAGGTAATATATGTGGATAGTGTAACCACATCTGTAGATTAGTTATGCTTAAATGAGTATTCTGACTATGATAGTTACATGAGTCCCTGTGTTTATAACGCTGACTGTAACCATGCTGTTATATAACAAATGAATTAGTGTATGCGAATCTCTTGGTATTCTAACCACATATAGTAGTGATAGTGAGAGTATGTGTTAATCATGTAGGAATGACCGCTGTCTATTTAGACCGCCCAAAAGGGTCAATGCGGTCGTACTACTCTTTAAATATCTTTAAGCTGACTATATAGTTCATAAGAGTAGTAGCCAGATACATATGTGTATCTCCCTGATGGTTATAGTTTGGTGAATACATTCGCAAAGGTAGGTATATGTAACATATACATTCACATAATAGGTCAGTCGTGTCTGTAGCTAATTTACTACTAGAAAAAACATCTTGTGCTTCAGTACTCCAAACATTAAAATCAGGTTGGTGTGACAGGATACCTGACATGCTGATTCAATATGGATAGTAAAAGATACTGATGTGGTTATAAGTCAGGGAAAAGAAACCTCTAGTTTAAGCAAACACTAGGGAGCAAAGTGTTTCAAAGAAAGGGGATCACAAAATCCCAAACCGACGCAAAAGTGGGGAATGGAAAAAACACTGCTCACCTTAATAATCCATATGGATTATTAAGGTGAGCAGTGTTTTTTCCATTCCCCTCATTACAACATCAAGCCTTGCTAAACATACAGTACATTAAACATACATAAAACATAACAACATTAAAACATTAAAAATGGGTTTTAAATAAGGTATTAAAATAATAAATAAATAAACAAAGAAGCTGACAGAAAATGAACTCAATAACATATCATAGAAAGGCTTTTAATTCGAAGTCTATGTTCAGCCCTCTTGGGGAGAGTGTTTTTAGTTCATAGATCCAGTATGCTTCACGCATACTGGCCTGTTTTAATCTATTACCACCTCTTAAATTAGGCTGAACCACTTTGATGGCCTGACATTTTAAACCTTTAGGATTTTTATTATGGCACGAGAAAATGGTGAGAGACACTATGTGTGACTAATCCTTTCTTGATGTTATAGATGTGCTCATAGATGAGTCTCTGGAAGGTTCTCCCAGTTCTGCCAATATACTGCAAGCCACAAGGGCATTGAAGCAAGTATATTACAAAAGTTGAATGGCAGTTTATAAATGTTTTAATGGGATAGCTTCCAGAGGTTACATTAGATGTAAAATGTTTAGCATTCACACTATAAGAGCAAGCCACACATTTCGCACAGGTGAAAAATCCTTTTGGCCCACCTGTCTGCTTCTGTTTCTGTTGCTTTACTGGATAACTCGGGGCTAATTTAGATTTTAAATTATTAGCCCTTGAGAATATAATTTGAGGTTTCTTTGGGAGAATGTCCGCCAATATATCATCTTTTAACAGGATGGGCCAATATTTATTTATAATCTGTTTTATTTTGGGAGCCATCTCGTTATATTGAGTAATAAAAGAACTTTGTTGTTACATTTTTCTTTTGTGTCTTTTCTCTTATTATTATATTTGAGTAAAGTTTCTCTCTCTATTTCGGTAACTTGTTCAAATGCCTCATCTAAGAGACTCTCTGGGTTCATCTTTCTCGGAGAGGCCTTGCCGGAATGCCGCCGCCAATGCCTCATCATTCCAGTTGGTCTCAGCTGCTTTGGTCCGAAATTCGAGTACATACCGGGCCACGGGACAGCTGCCTTGGGATTTATGAAACAGAGAGGAAGCAGCTGTTACCTTGCGTCCGGGTGTGTTGAATACTCTGCGGAATTCTGTGGTGAAGCGGAGTATGTCACCCGTGAGGTCTGGCCTTTGTTCCCAGATGGGTGAAGCCCATGCCAAGGTGTCATCCACCAACAGCGATATGATATAGGCCACCTTAGAACACTGGGAAAGAAAGTGAGATGGCATCAATTCGAGCTGGATATCACATTGATTTAAGAAACTGCGAAAGCCGAGCGGTTCGCCGCCATAGCGGTTGGGTGTAGGAAGTCGGGGTTCGGAGGCTGCGTTTAGGGGCATGACTGCGGGGGCCGACACCGCTGAGGGGAGGGAATCCATAGGGATATGTTGTGTCTGATCTGTCTTAGTTTGCACTGTCTGTTGAAGTCGCTCTATTCGCTGACTGTTCTGATCAAGATATTTCTCCAACTCGTTGAACATGTCAGAATGCAGATTCAAGACTCGATACTGTTACAAGTGCTCACCACAAACAGGACAGGACCGTGAGGCTGAGGTGGGGATGTTGGTAACCACCAACCTGCAACCGAGCAACCAAGTCCAGAGTTCAGAGTGAAGGTCGTGTAGCCGGGTCACAGTAGGAGATGGTAGAATGGTTGTGGTACTTGCCGCGGTCTAGGGTTGAAGAGA
Source organism: Ascaphus truei (assembly GCF_040206685.1). Classification (NCBI taxonomy): domain Eukaryota; kingdom Metazoa; phylum Chordata; class Amphibia; order Anura; family Ascaphidae; genus Ascaphus; species Ascaphus truei. Next base: position 185,184,425 of record NC_134483.1, on the reverse strand, counting down.
TTGGATAGTCGTAGTTCAGAGCCAGGGTCCAGGAGTTGAGAAGGTAGAAGTTCAAATACGAGCTGAGGTCAGGGATCAGAGAAAGCGGAGGTCCAGGTACAAGCCGAAGTCAAACAGGAGCAAGGAATGCAAGGCAAGGGTTTAACAAGGCAACAGCAAGGCAGCAGGATACTTGAGGCAAGCACTTGTAACATAAACATTAGTTTATGCTCAGCCAACTTGCAGCAGGGTTGGCTGAGCATTTAAGGAACAGGTAGCCAATAGCTGGTTAGCACAAAGCTATAGAGTAACGAATGAGAACCACCCCCTCAGAAATTCTCAGTCCACTGATAGGCAGGGGCAGTGAGAAAAGCAGGTGAGAAATAATTATTGAGAGCCAGACTTCTCAGAGCCGTGCGGTGCGTGCGATGCGCATCACCCATTACATCACGGGGTGGAGCCTGAGTGGTGTGTGTGTGCGCGGTGTCTCCCGGCTTGGTAGCATGGCTTGCGTCATGCGTCTCGTCATGGGGCGTGCCACGGGGTGGCCATAGTAGCAGCAGTATTAAGCGGGAACAGTCTCGTACAGTTCCTGCTTCTTTGTCTCACCACGTGCAACTCAGGGTGCGGTAGCTTGTGTCCGGCTATACCCTTAGTGGTGATACATAATCACTTGCCTCCTCCCCCTGGTGGATCCAGGAGTACAGCCGCATTTCAGTGCATGGCTGAAACCAACCACATTTCAGTGCACGGCTTTGCTTCGCGCCAAGCCCTGCACAATTTTGCAACAGAAAATCTTGCAAATTTCGCCAAACGGCCCTCCCGTTTTTGTCGGGAACCACTCTTTCATGTGCTGTAGCTCCTCTGGCGGGGAAGGTGGTCCTTTTGTTGTGCAAGAGTCCCCTTGGACGCTACACACATGGACAGTCCAGATATTGCACACTGCGGCTCCCTGTGCTGGGGACCGCTTTAGTATTCGCTGTAGTTTCTCAAACGGATGTCTAGGCTACCTGAAGTCAAGCGCCCATCCTCAGACACTACCCACCATATTGTGAACACCCTCCATTTGGACCATGATGCTATAGTCCCCTTCTGAAGTTTCTGGGTCCCCAGGATCCCAAAACAACCCCTCCAGGTGCCCTACACATCAGTCCTTAGGATGGCATGGTACAGGCTGCAGTTCCCTTGGTTGTAGCCCTTGGGACACTAACCCCACATCACTTCTTAGTACTTAGAACCAAACGGTAGCCCCTCTGTGGAGACTACCATAGTATAGCGGCAGCTCCTCACAGACAAACAGGTCTTGGCCTCCTGACCATCAGGAGCCCCTCCTCGGATGCCTGCCCGCTTACTTAAAGAAGGGGTTCATGTTGTGGCGCCATCTAGCGGAAACGCCGTCCTCAAGAGCACAAAGGTCCCCTATGGAAACTACACAAATGGGCCCTCTAATTTGCCGTAACAGGAGAGTACCTCCTTTCTCTTACTGCAAAAGCCTGTGCTGATTATAATCTCAGCAGCGCCGCTAAATGTAACAGGTGTTACCTCACCCTCTGGGAAATGTCACTGTTACCTGTACTCTCGTTGTGCTGTACCTGTGAGGCTTACAGGATTGCTGAGTGTCTGCCGATGGTAGTCGGGAAGATAGGACAGGCTTTTGGATATAGAGCTCTCAGCTCTTTCTGGGTGCAGCGCCTCCATTCCCAGAAGGCCCCAGCAGAGCTGGGTGCAGTTCCTGCAGGAAAACCATCTTGCACTCCCCCTGATAAACTGCAGTCACAGGCAGGAGTATAAAAGCCACAACTGGTCTTTATTGAGTACAACCGTACACATTAACAATGCCTTTTCTTCTGGTCCCTGGACTCAACCCCCAGGGCTTGAGGCCCCAAAAGTCTATCCCTGACTCCCATGCTCCCTGGTGGAGTGTGGGATAGTTGTTCCTACTACCCTGTGGGAGGGATGTCGCTCTCTTCCCTGAGGAAGGAGAACTCTCTAAATTTGGATCTGTAGCCCCTTTTGTACCCAGTGGAGGGTCCTAGGTCTGAGCCCCTTATAGGGCAGTACACAAGCCTTAGACCCACCCCCCTGTCACTCAAGGGAGTTGTTTACTGCTGCAGCATTAAGGTCAGAGATATGAACCTAAAATTGCCTGTGCTGGTAAGAGGGCTTAGGTGTTAGGTAGGGCAGATTAGTAGTCAAGGGGATACATGGCTACAAAAATATCAATGATAATTTATGGGGAGAAATTTCTGATGTATAGTCCATTACTTGTATATAATTGTTAATTAATTCATTTATTTTTTGTAGTGCACAATGCTTATTTCAATGCATCACATTTAATAAAACTTTTTTTTAACAAGGCATGCTTTCATGCATGACATAGTGTGTACAGCAGGGCCCCGCTTCTCGGTGCTCCGCTTTTAGGCGATATGGCGGCACCGAGAAGGGGGCCGCCATGTTGGATAGTAAAACGCGCATGCGCAGAATGGGCGGTTGCGCCAGGCGCGCATGCGCAGACCATAGTTTGCGCGCCCTTACTGTAGTTTGCACGCGCATACCGTAATTTGCGTGCACAGACCGTAGGTCGCGCATGTGCAGAACGGCGAAAATGCCGGTTTGCGCATGCATAGACCTGAAAATCGCCGGATCTGCTTTCCGGCGATTTTCACTATACGGCGGGCCCCTGGAACGGAACCAGCCGTATACCCGGGGCCCTCCTGTGTGTATATATATATATATATATATATATATATATATATATTTGCAGAATACTTCTGTAAATTGCACGGCATTATGCATTTTATTATTTGCTAAAGGCGTGTTCTCATGCTTGACACACCCCCCCACCACATCATGACTGCCCACCCCCTTGCTCGCTTTCCAAAAACCTACAGTCCACACATCGCCGGAGAGGAAATGTAATGAGTTTTTTTTATACAGCATGAGGAGTGGCTCAGTGAGTAAAGACACTGACTCTGTAAACAATGGCACTGAGTTTGAACCAGGGGAACCTGTTTCAATTCCCGGTGTCAGCGCCGTGTGACCTTGGGCAAGTCACTGTATCTCCATGTGCCCCAGGCACCAAATACATAAATTATAAGCTCATCTGGGCAGGGTCTGTGTCTGTAAATGTCATATGTGCTAAGGGCCGTGCACTATACTGTAATTGTCACGCGCTTTGAGTCTCATTGGGAGAAAATGGCTATATGAAAAAAAGTTATTATTATTTAACATTTTTATTATGGGCAGAACTGTGGTTCAGATTATGTGAATCGCAAGGACCTGGGGGAAAAGGTGCTGGTCGCAGCAGTCAATCATTGAGGCCTATTCAGGTAGCTTCAATAAATAACTCATTGAGCATTTTGAGCACTTCTCGAATGAGTTGGCATAGGTAGCTATTCAGAAAGCTTCGATAACTTGCGAAACTCGCTCGAGAAGTGCTTCTTCCTGTTCGGTAGCTCTCCCACACAGACAAACCGTGTGGGAGCTCAAACTCACATTTTTTGACACATCAAGCAATTCAGTTAGCTTCAATATCACATCGCGGCTGCAACTCGCAAGCAACTCACAGGTTCTAATCTCGCGACCTCAAGGGTGGTGAGATAGGATCCGCGATGTAACTTATAAGAAAAAAATATATTTTTACTGCATCGGATTGTAGCCGGGAGTCTCCGGAGCTGACCTGCATTAATTCCAGCTCCGGAGACCCCCTGCTTCCATCCTATGTAATAAAAATAATTTTACATACAGCTTCATTAACATAGCGGCTAAGGTAAATAAGGGGTTAAATACCAGTACCCAGTTTATTGGGGGTAGAGGGGGTGGTGAGAGGAGGTATTTGGCCTGTGGTGGGTGTTTATGCCTACCGGGAGAGTTGCGGGAGGAGATAACCCCTTCATTACCTTTGTGGTTACTACCGCTAAGGTAATAAAGGGGTTAACCTCTCCCGCTACACACCCAGTAGTCATAAACACCCACCACAGGCCAAATACCACCTTCACCCACCCCCTCTACCCCCAATAAACATTAAAACACAATACAAACACCAATACTAGCCAATACACCCATAGATTGCCAGTGTGGTTACTGTTGCCCTCAATGGGAGCAAATATTTATTTATTTATTTATAAAATATTTTACCAGAAAGTAATACATTGAGAGTTACCTCTCGTTTTCAAGTATGTCCTGGGATATAACCCCAATGGCAATGAATGGGCACCCTACTAGTACTTGATTGTCACTGTGCTTATCTATACACAGAAAGGGACATAGATAAGCACATTGGCATTCAATGGCAACCTAAAAAAAAAAGTAATTAAATAAAATCCAATCAATGTGTTTCTCACCATTGCCATATTCACTCCCCGAATCCTACTTCGGCACCATCTCTTGACCCTCGACGCAATGCTCCTCAACAGCCGATGCGCAGAAGTCCATGGTCCTCTGTTGATTGAAGAGAAGACTCCAGTGAGTTGTTTCTTTCTTTTCTTATTTTCTTCTTTCTTTTCCTCTGTCTTCTGTTTTCTATAATCCAAAAGGGCCTGGAGATGTTGCTCTGACTTCATCTTGCACTCAAATGACACGGGACAGGCCTTATATTAGGCCTGTGACATCACATTTGAGTGTCAAATGGTACATCCCCAATTCGATTGGTTGGTGTACCATGGGACCATTTTCATTTTTTAAAGGGTGTGACGTCATCAGAAAGGGAACGAAGCCAGCGAATCAGGTAGTATATGCTTTCCTCCTTTTAAGATGTTACTTCAGCAAAAAAAAAAAAAAAATGGAATCCAAGCAATCGGATTGGTAGAAGTACCATGTGATGCCTTTCTTTTTGACGTCATCAAAAATGAGGGAAGATAGCAAATCAGGTAGCATGCATCCCTCTCTTTTTGATGACATCACAGCACCCCAAAAAGGGATAGGCATCACATGGTTTATCTATCAATCCGATTGCTTGGTGTACCATGTGATAGCTTCCATTTTTGCTGAAGTAATATCATCTTAAAGGGAGGGAAGCATAAACTACCAGATTGGCTGGGGGTGTCCATTTGAGACTCAAATGTGACATCACAGGTCTTAAAGAAGGCCTGTCCCATCTCATTTGAGCCCAAGAAGACGTCAGAGCAACGAATCTGGACCCATTTTGATTATAAAGAGGAAAAAAAGAAGAAAAGAATGAAACAATTCACCGGAGATGTTTCTTCAATCAACAGAGGACTATGGACTTCTGCGCATCGGCTGTTGAGGAGCATTGCGTCGTGGGTCAAGAGATGGTGTAAGAGTAGGATTCGAAGGGTGAATATGGCAATGGTAAGAAATTAATTTACTGGCTTTTATTTCATAATGTATTTTTTAGGTTCTCCATTGACCGCCAGTGTGTTCATCTATTCCCCTTTCTGTGTATAGATCAGTACAGTGACAATCAATGCCTTTTTGGGCAAATGTTTGTTTTTATTTCATTGTTATGTATTGTATTTTTTGTTATATTTTTTTTTTGCTTGCCCATTCATTGTCATTGTGGCAATCCATGCCCATATTGTGGTCATTGTTTACCACAGTCAAAATCAATGGCTTTATTGTCAAATGCTTGTTTTTATTTAAATGTAGTGTTTTATTTTGTGGCTCTTTTTTTCAGGTTGCCCATTCATTGCCATTCTGGCAATCCATGCCCATATTGTTGGCATGGTTTACCACAGTGACAATCGATTGTCAGAGGGGGTGAAGGGTGGGGGTAATTTTCCCGTGGAAGGTGGTTAGTCCTCGTGGGTGGGTATCAGGGGTGGTGGGGTGCTTAACCCCTTAATTACCTTAACGGTTATTAACCGCTAAGGTAATTAAGGGATTAGTGGCCAGTAGTTAGTTTTTTTATTTTAATGTTGCTGCCCATGGAGGACGAGGAGGACAGTGATGAAGATGAGGGTGGCCTTGATCCTGGCAGGGTTAAGTCCAACTTTAATTTACTTTATGCTGGCTGGATAATGTTTTATTTTGAATGGGCAAATGAGCTATTATCCTGATCTGGATAATAGGAATTTTGCACATTATTGTACTGTATGTGTTGGGGAGGGGGGGGGGGGTGTTGGGGGTAGAAGGGGTAAGTAGTAGGGTTGTTGTCGGTTAATGTTTCTTGGGGGTAGAGGGGGAGTGAAGGGGTTAGTTGCCACAGGGTGGGTAGTAAGGCCTCTCAGGTGGGTAGCGGGAGGGGTTTAACCCCTTCATTACCATAGCACTTACCACCGCTATGGTAGTGAAGCATTTAAACCCTCCCGTAACCTTCCCAGTAAGCCTAACCACCCACCCTGGGGCAACTACCTCTTTCACCCACCCCCTTAACTCCCAAGAAACCAGGTACTCTGGTTTAAATCCTTAATTGCCTTAGTGGCTAGCCGCTTAGGTGATTAAGCTGTTTATTTTAATAACAGAGTATTGAAGCAGGGGGTTTCCTGAACAGAACCGCATTAATTTCAGCCTTGGGACCCCCTGCTTCCCGAGTTACAGGCCCCGTTTTGGGGTTCCGGTATCTCCCTGTATTGTTTTAATGTGTCACGTGACCGGGACATTTAAACACACAGGAGATAATGGGGCCTTTAACTCGGGAAGCAGGGGATCCCCGGAACTGAAATTAATGCTGGTCAGCTCCGGAGACCCCCTGCTACAATACGCTGTTATTAAAATTTTAATTAAACAGTGCTCTCTTTGCAGTTCTTACAGACTGCAGGCAAATGGCAGCAGTAGAACTTAGAAAAAGGCTTAGACAGTGCTATCCCAAGCAGTATTGGCATTTTCCTACCTCACGGTTTCTGACAGTCGGTAATTCTTTCTGAATAACATGATAACACATCTATTGTGTACGTAAAACCAAACTATTAAAATCTAGTCCTAATGTTCTAGTCACTAAAACATTTAGACATTTTTACCTTCAGCTATTTCCTGTTGATGTTACCAACTGCACTTGGTCCAGAATCAATTTAATACCAGACCCTAATTTTGCTTTAGACTATTTTGAGTCCGAGATTCTAAAATATTTGATATCCATGTTCCATAGCACAGCAGAGTCTGTGCGGACCATCTTCCTGGGATACAGACCATCTTATTGAGCTTTAATGTTTTAGAGTGACATTAATCTGGAAGCCCAGACTGAACACACTCCTACTGTATATTCTCAGTGTAATCTTGATTTCCAATATAGCCCAGTGTCTGAAAAGGAGATTGTACAGGTGCTCCTTAAACGAAACCTAAACAATCAATGTGGGTCTGACCAATTGCAAGCCAAGTTCCTACGTCTTGGTGCCCCTGTCATTGCTAAACCAATTCCCTCCAGAATCAACTCAATTTTGTCTTACAGACAAATCCCTAAGGCCTGGAAAATAACTAGAGTTATCCCTGTGTAGCCCTCTTTCCTGCTGATATAGAGAGACTACTAGTGCTGTATGTACCTGCTGGCTCAGCGAGATCTGAGCCTCCGCTAACTGGGAGCCTGGGGTAATAATAGGTTCTTGGCAGCACCTCCACTTACCCAGGATCCCCAATAAGTAAGATTCTCCTAGGTAAGAATAATGATCACCAGCCTCAACGTTTTACTAATATGTAATCGCATAACCTTAGCGTACACCTATTAGGGATAACACACATATGGTACAGTATATGAATAGCTGATATTCAGTAATATACACCAGTGGCCTGGCCACTCTCCTCTTAGAGTAATGTCACTTCCCACCACCGCGTGCACCCCACACCGTGTCCAATGTATATACACAGTCCCTTGGTCACACAACCCAGTGTCCCCAAGGAACCCTCCCCCAAGGCGGGATCAGCGCCTGATGGTACCGGTGTTGGTGCACTTATTAAATACCTTCCGGCTACTCCAGCAGCCGGCAACAGACTTCAAAAAGGATCCGCCGATCCAGCATAGTCTCTCACGAGTTGGTGATGTCCAGCAGCTTGAGCCCAAACCACTGTTCACACACCGCAGCTCCGGAAAAACACTGTGTCCCTGTCTGCTACTACAGTAAGGGAATAGGATCTCTCTCTCTCTCTCTCTCTAGGGCTTTCCCTGCAGCACCACAAGCTAATGGTGACTCAGGGTCTGCACTGGGCCTGAGGGGAAATCTGGCCTACGCAGGTGGGTCACTGACCCCCTGCACACACACAACCTCTCCCCTTGCTCCTCCGGTGCCCTCTGCTAGCGTGGTCTCTCCCCCACGCTTCCCTTTCCTGCCTGCCAGCAATCCCTGCAATCCTATTCGCTCCCTGGTGTCAGGTGGCTCTGCTGAGGCTCATGGGAATTGTAGTTTAACTTCAGAGCCTGATTGGACAGCTGTTCGCGCGCTTTCACTGCGCATGCGCAAACTCTCTCCGTGCCTCCGGTCGCGCATGAGTATTGCGCAATGCCCAAACAACATTGCGGCGCCCTGTGCTATCGGGCCACCGCGGAACCTCCGAACGCTCCCTCAAGCACCCCCCGTGATTGCGCCCTGCAGCGGAGGTACAGAGGGGAAACCAGGACACCCCTACACCTGTATTTAAAAGTGGTGATAAAGACATTGTCGCAAACTACAGACCTATATCTATTCTACCTCTATTATCCAAAGTCATGGAAATATTTGTTCATTCCTAACTAAGCAACTTTTATAAGCAGTCAACATTTCTTAGTCAATTCCAACCTGGTTTTCGACCAAATCACTCCACAAAAATTTACAATGAGATCCAATGTGAATCCAGACAGTTGAGAGGTACAATATTCCTAGATTTTGTGAAGGCCTTTTCTTCTGTTGAACATGCTATAATGTTAAACACGCTCCAGTACCTTGGTATTGAACCACATGATTTAAACTGGTTTAACTCTAATTTATCAGGAGGATCCCAACATGTGTCTATCTCAGGCTCCTGTGGTGTCTCCCAAAGCTCTGTTTTGGGACCCTTACATTTTCTGTCTTTATAAATGACCTGGCCACAGTTTGTAAGACAACTTCTCTGCAGATGTATGCTGACGAAACTACCCTATATGTAGTCCCAGCCTCTCTGCCTTGGAAATGTATTGCAATCAGATTTTTCAAAGGTTGAAACCTGGATCCCCAAAACAAACTGTTTTAAACACTGACAAAACTGGAACTGTGGTGTTATGGCTAAGGCTAAAAAAATTTTGTTTTTTGTTTCAAACAATTTTTATTTCTTTTTTGGATAACATGGGGGAAGGGTGTGGGTACAGAAAACAGAAAGATAGAGGGGGGAAGAGGGTGCAGCCCCCACCTTAATCAAAACAATTAACAACAGTGATAATATTTTTATTTTAGTTTTAACAATCTTAATAGTTATAGTCAAAAAGGATAAAAAATATAAACACAACCACGGTGGGAGTGAGGAAGGGATTGTGGGGGTTGGGGGGGGGGGGGAATTGGGGGGGAATGGGCAAGAGGTCCTTTTGGTAATAGTCCTTTTAATTTTCCTGATTCATTGATTTTTGATATGGTTTAGTTTATAACTCTCGGACAACTTATCCATTACTCGCATACATTTTTAATTATTATTTTTAGTATTTTCCAAATAGTTTATATTTGTAAATCTAGCAGTGACACTATGTCTACTGCAAAAACACTTAACCAGGGATTCCAGATTTTTTCAAATTTATCCGTACTATTATTCATAAATGCCGTTAATTTTTCCATTTCTAAAACATGTCGTACCTTCTCTTGAAAAACTTAATATGATGGTATATTCATTTGCTTCCATTGGAGTGCTATTGTGCACCTGGCTTCTGTCAACAGATGTGCGATAGATTTGTGGCATACGACACATTGGGCACTGGTTTCCGTAGGATCAATATTACGGGTATAGAAACATCCAACACCCTGGTGATCTTTCTTATAATTTTCCTCCAGAAGGGAACAACCTTTGGGCAGGTCCAGAATATATGAAATAATGTGCCTAAACAGCCACAATTTCTCCAGCACAGCGCACTCGCTCCCTTATAAATATGTGCAATCCTATCCGGTGTTAAGTACCATCTCTTCATCATTTTATACCTATTTTCTTTGATAATGGTGCAGAGAGATGAGCTCGCCGCTGCCTCCCAGATCTCTGCCCAATCTTCTTTAGAAATCTCTGCTCCTATATCTTTTTCCCATTGAGTCATATACAAGTGTTTTTCATTTTTGTCCCGAGAGCACCGTCTAAAATATATATTTGATATCAACCCTCTTTGGTGCATTTGTACTGTGCACCTTTCTTCAAATTTGGTTAATTGTGTATCCCCTTGCGGAAAAGATTTTGAAATGATAAAATGCCTGATTTGTGTGTATCTGAAATATTCTGAGAGTGGAATATTATATTTCTTTCATATTTCTTCAAATGTATATATTTCCCCCTGAAACATTAACATCTTTATTCCTAAGTATTCCTCTTAAAATCCAAATATTATTCCTACCGGGTATACATCCTGGGGGAAATTCCTCATTCCTCCATAGAGGGGTCATAAGTGAGGGTCGTCACTTTAATCCTTTCTTTTCTCCCAATGATCACAAGTATATCATATACATTTAATAACCGGTGACTGTATACCTTTTGAGGTCTATTCTTTTTAGGGATCCACGGGACTATATCTATATTCTGCGTCGGGATCTCATTTGCCGCAATGTCCACCCATTTAACCTCCTGGGTGGGTCTAGGCTAGGCCGGTAAGTGGCTTAATTGTGCTGCGATTAAAATATTTATCTAATACCGGCAAAGCTAGACCACTTTCTGACCTTAATGAACTAAGCATGGTTCTTTTTATTCTCGGTTTTTTCTTTCCCCAGATAAAAATATAAATTTTACATTGCATTTCATTTAAAATTTTGGTTGGAGTAGGGACTGGAAGTCTATGAAAAAATAATAAAGGAAGATAATTCCTTTACTGATATTATTCTGCCAATGCATGATATACAGTACTTAATCCACTCTTCCAGATCTCTCTTTATTGTCTGAAACAGCTTTGGGTAGTTGGCCTTATAAAGTTCTGAATATATAGCAGTCAGATACACCCCTGGATATTTGATACTATTTTCTTCCCATTTTAAATTGACATTTAGTTTTAGTAATTTTAGTGTCCCTGTCTCTACTCCTAATGCCAATTTGATTTTGTGTTGTTTCTTTTATAATTTGAGAAAAAATTAAATGTTGAAATATCATTAAATAGATTAGGAAGTGATGTCAGTGGTTTGGTAAGTGTTGGTAAAATATAATCTACTTAAAGAGCTATTTTATATTCTTTAGATTGTGTTGTCAGTGTCACGCTGCACTCACCACAAATAGGACTAGACCGCAGGGCTGAGGTGGAGATGTATATAACCATCGCCCTACAACCACGGAGCCGGGTCCAGAGTCCATAGTCGGAGTCGTGAATCCGGGTCAGGGTAGGAGAGTTTGGGTATGTCGTGGTACTTGCCGTGGTCTGGGGTTGGAGAGAGAAGAATGGTCGATATCCGTAAGCCGTGATCAGGGAGAGGAGAGAGCAGGAGTCCAAAGACAAGCCTGTGAGGAATCAGGGATCGCGGCGCCCGCGCCCTGGTTCCTCTGCTGATATATTCCCTCCTGCTGCCGTGGCACGCACCTCTCGCCAGCGCCACTCACCTCCGTCGGTGCTGGGGGTTCCCCGTCGTCCTCGGCGTCCCCGGTTTCCAGCAGTACCTCACGCGGCCGCCATGTTGCTCGGGCGCGCGCCTGAACAGCGTGCGCCGGGCGAAGTTAATTTATTCACTGCTCTGGCAGTGAAGACCCGCCCCCAATACAGAAATATGATCTCCTGTCAAGACAAGAGTTCTCACCTGCCTGCCAATCAAGGGAACCTATCCAGGATGGCTCCACGCAGTCCTCCAGGTCTGCCTTCACTTCTGATTGGTCAGCCACACTTTATAATGCCAGTCCTTCCTATCATTCATTGCTCGACATAGTTTTCACTTGGATTACTACTCTGGCGTTTTCTCTCTCATTCACTCAGGTTACGACTTGGCTTGGCGGACGTCTCTCTCTGGCTCTAGACCCCTGCTTGGACAAACGACCTTCCAGTATTCTCCAATCCCAGACCTTGGCTAACGGCAACGACAACGGCATTTCTACACCGGTACCGGCAAGTATTGCTAGCGAAATACACCTGGTCTGGCAACGCCAAGATCACCACACTCCGGACACGCTCCCTTTGCTGCGGGTGCGTGCTTCTATACGTTCCTCACCTCAGTGAAAGGAACGGGTCTGGTCTGCGGGCAGCACCGGCGTAACATTATGTCGAGCCCACAAGACGCAGACCAGACTGTGGACTCTATGATGACGGCCATGTACCAACAAATACAGGCCTTAACGGATCAAGTGGCTCTCCTCTCCCAACAGGTATCGGACCGCCCTTTACAGGCTCCACCTGCGGCTGCACCCCCGGCGCAGCCTGACTTATCTTCCACTTCATTTTCAGTTCCGAAGATTCCGGCTCCAAGGCCCTACGCAGGGGATCCACACACCTGTCGTGGCTTTCTCAACCAGTGCGAGATCCAGTTCGAGATGGCTCCCCAGCTGTATGCTACTGGCCGGAAAAAGGTAGCCTACGTATATAGTCTGCTCACAGGTAATGCACTGGCATGGGCTTCTCCGATCTGGGAACTACGCCCTGATATTACCCGCGATTACGCGGCCTTCAGACGGGACTTTCGACAGGTTTTTGATATCCCCGCACGTCAAGAGACTGCTTCTGATACCCTGCTAGAGCTTACACAGGGACGTCGGCCTGTGGGTCAATACGCCTTGGAATTCAGAACCGTAGCAGCTGAGACTCATTGGGGTCAGGAGGCTTTAGTCGCCGCCTTCTGGAAAGGTCTATCGGAGTCTCTGAAGGATGAACTTGCTTCCCACACCAGGCCAGTGTTACTGGAGGATCTCATCACCCTGGCTACTCGTATGGATCAGCGCCTTCAGGTACGCCGCGCTCAGCGTCAGCTTCCCCGGGCTACGCCTTTCCGTACTTCCTTTTCCAGGTTCTCTACTAACCAGAGACCCGTCGTATCCCCGTTACCGGCGCTGGAGGCTCCAGAGCCGATGCAACTTGGAGTTCAGCAACCTCGGGTACCGTCACGACAACTTCGCTCTACTGGGGAATCGTGTCATCATTGCGAAGCTTCTGAGCAGCGTATCCGTAACCATCCTCCATCTCTGGGAAACGACTAAGCCCAGTGAGTACGAAGGGGCGCTCTCTGGGTACTGAATCTCCTTGTCCCCCTCCAAGAAGGGAACTTCCCAAAAGATTGACTATTCCCGTCTCCCTTTCAGGACCGACTTTCCGCACCTCCACTGCTGCATTTATCGATTCCGGCGCAGGAGGGAATTTCATAGATCAAACCTTTTCTGAGCAAAATCAAATTCCGCTTTCCAGGAAGGAATCTCCCGTTGCCTTGGTCGGGATTGATAATCGACCTCTCACCCCGGCTTATATCTCCTTAGAGACCGGACCTATCACCCTTTCTACTCATTCTCACAAAGAGACTCTGGGTTTTGATGTTATTCATGCCCCAGGAACACCTATCACGCTTGGCTTGCCCTGGTTACAGAAGCATAATCCACTCATCGATTGGGTGTCTCCTAACCCTATTAACTGGAGGTCAAGGTCAGAGAAACATTTTCCCTCTATCAAGCAACCATCCTTTCTATTAGCCAATACATCAAGTTCTCTGAGGGAGTTGCCTTCTCCATACGCCGAATTCTTGGACGTTTTCAGCAAGGCTCAGTCTGAACTTCTACCTCCTCATCGTTCCTACGATTGTCCGATTGATCTGATACCTGGTTATACCTTGCCGAAAGCCAAATCTTATCCTCTCTCGTTGCCCGAGACCAAAGCTATGGACGAATATATTCGTGAGAATCTTAAGCGGGGTTTCATACGTCATTCCAATTCTCCTGCGGGGGCTGGATTCTTCTTTGTCAAAAAGAAAGATGGTACCCTCAGACCATGTATTGATTACCGGGGTCTGAACCATATCACGGTGAAGAATCGTTATCCACTCCCACTCATCTCCGAACTCTTTGATAGACTTCAGGGGGCCAATCTCTTTACTAAACTGGATCTCCGTGGGGCATACAACCTCATCCGCATCCGGGAGGGCGATGAATGGAAGACTGCCTTCAACACCCGTAGCGGACACTACGAATATCTAGTGATGCCCTTCGGGTTATGCAACGCACCGGCAGTTTTTCAGGACTTCATCAATGACATCTTTCGAGACGTTCTTAATATATTTGTCATTGTATACCTGGATGACATCCTTATTTTTTCTCAAAACTTACAGGATCATATCATCCATACGAAGTTTGTGCTTTCACGCCTCCGCGAGAACCGGTTGTTTGCTAAAATGGAGAAATGCATTTTTCATCAGTCTACCACTTCTTTTCTCGGATACATCATCTCCAACAAAGGTTTGGCCATGGACCCAGAGAAGCTAAAGGCCGTCGTGGATTGGCCACAACCCAATTCCCTCAAATCTGTTCAACGGTTTTTGGGTTTTTCTAATTATTACCGGAAGTTTATCCGCAACTTTTCCACCATTGTCGCTCCTATCACGGCACTGACCAAAAAAGGTGCAGACCCTTCATCTTGGTCTCCAGAAGCTGTCACGGCATTCGAGACACTGAAACAAACTTTTGTCTCTGCTCCCATCCTTCGGCACCCTAACACGAATTTCCCCTTCACATTAGAGGTTGACGCTTCGGACTGTGGGGCTGGGGCGGTTCTGTCGCAGAAATTTTCTTCCCAGGATAAACTTCATCCTTGCGGGTTTTTCTCCAAAAGATTTTCATCGGCAGAAAGGAATTATGACGTGGGCAATAGGGAACTTTTGGCCGTCAAAATGGCTCTTCAAGAATGGAGACATCTTCTGGAGGGGTCAAAAGAGCCATTCACCATCCTTACGGACCATAAGAACTTATTATACATTGAGAATGGTCGTCGCTTAGGTCCTCGCCAAGCTCGCTGGTCGTTATTTTTCTCTAGATTCAATTTTGTTCTCTCATACATTCCCGGCACTAAGAACGTCAAGGCGGATGCTCTCTCCCGGCAATACTCTTCTGAAGAGAGATCAGAGAAAACCACTGAGTCTATCCTCCCTAAACAAAGAATCTTAGCAGCTGTGGCATTCAAGAATCTGGAGAGGATCATCAAATCTCAAGAGAACCTCCCGTCCGGTCTGGTGGTTCCTAAAGACTCTTTGTATGTGGAACCCAGATTTATCCCTGAAATACTGGACTGGGGACACGCTGTCCGTTCGGCAGGGCATCCTGGATTCAAGAAAACCTTGGACCTCATCCGTCGTACCTTTTGGTGGCCCAATATGGCTAAAACCATTCTGGAATTTACACGGTCCTGTCCGGTATGTGCGCGTAACAAGAGTCCTCGTCAGAAACCTCAGGGTCTTCTCTTACCTTTACCTATTCCGGAGCGTCCCTGGTCCCACATTTCGATGGATTTTATTGTGGAGTTGCCTAGGTCGAATGGCATGAATACCATTCTTGTGGTAGTAGATCGGTTTTCCAAGATGGCACACTTTATCCCTCTCAAAGGATTACCCTCCTCACCCGCCCTTGCGGATATTTTTGCCAAAGAGATTTTCCGGATCCATGGGATTCCTACATCCATCGTGTCCGATCGAGGTTCCCAGTTCGTCTCCAAGTTCTGGAGAAATTTCACCAAGAGACTAGGTATCTCGTCTTCCTTTTCTTCGGGATATCACCCTCAATCCAACGGACAGACCGAGAGGGTTAATCAGTCCCTCGAGAAATACTTAAGGTGCTTCGTCTCTAATTCTCAGGATGACTGGGCAGAATTACTTATCTGGGCTGAGTACGCATTCAATTCTTCCAGGAATGAGTCCACCCACGAGACTCCCTTCTTTATCAACTACGGATTCCATCCGGCTCGCCTACCTATTACTAAAGAATCCTCTGGGGTACCAGCCGTGGACGAACATATTGCTCTCTTACAAGACTCTTGGTCCAGAATACAATCTGCATTACAAAAGCATCCTTGACATCTAAAGATCAGGCTGATCGTCACCGTCGTCCGGCACCCGAATACAAACCCGGGGACAAGGTTTGGCTATCTTCCAAGAACATCCGTCTCAAAACGCCTTCCCTCAAATTGGCTCCTAGGTTCCTGGGTCCCTTTTCCATTTTGGAGCAGGTTAATCCGGTTTCTTTTCGACTCCAACTTCCTCAAAGCATGAGAATTCCGAATGTCTTTCACACCTCACTTCTCAAACCTTTTATCTCCAGTAGCCTCTTTCCGGATCACACTTCGAAACCAGATCCTGTGATGGTACAGGGTAACGAAGAGTATGAAATACAGGCTCTACTGGATTCCCGTCTTTCAAGAGGTAAAGTCAACTTCTTGGTCCACTGGAGAGGTTTTGGACCCGAAGAGAGGTCATGGGTACCCCTGAAAGATATTCATGCGCCAGGACTCCTCAAACGCTTTCGTAAGAAGTTTCCATCAAAACCATGGAGGGATCGTCCTGAGGTCGATCCTGAAGGGGGGGGTACTGTGAGGAATCAGGGATCGCGGCGCCCGCGCCCTGGTTCCTCTGCTGATATATTCCCTCCTGCTGCCGTGGCACGCACCTCTCGCCAGCGCCACTCACCTCCGTCGGTGCTGGGGGTTCCCCGTCGTCCTCGGCGTCCCCGGTTTCCAGCAGTACCTCACGCGGCCGCCATGTTGCTCGGGCGCGCGCCTGAACAGCGCGCGCCGGGCGAAGTTAATTTATTCACTGCTCTGGCAGTGAAGACCCGCCCCCAATACAGAAATATGATCTCCTGTCAAGACAAGAGTTCTCACCTGCCTGCCAATCAAGGGAACCTATCCAGGATGGCTCCACGCAGTCCTCCAGGTCTGCCTTCACTTCTGATTGGTCAGCCACACTTTATAATGCCAGTCCTTCCTATCATTCATTGCTCGACATAGTTTTCACTTGGATTACTACTCTGGCGTTTTCTCTCTCATTCACTCAGGTTACGACTTGGCTTGGCGGACGTCTCTCTCTGGCTCTAGACCCCTGCTTGGACAAACGACCTTCCAGTATTCTCCAATCCCAGACCTTGGCTAACGGCAACGACAACGGCATTTCTACACCGGTACCGGCAAGTATTGCTAGCGAAATACACCTGGCCTGGCAACGCCAAGATCACCACACTCCGGACACGCTCCCTTTGCTGCGGGTGCGTGCTTCTATACGTTCCTCACCTCAGTGAAAGGAACGGGTCTGGTCTGCGGGCAGCACCGGCGTAACAAAGCCGAAGTACAGGATTAGAGAAGAGACTGGTCAAGGCACAGGTTCAGACAAGGCACTGGATCAGACAGACAGACTTCAAGCAGCAAGCACATCACATAAACATTAGTTTATGCTCAGCAAAGTGCAAGAGAAACAGGAAGGCATTTAAAGGGGAAAGCACCAATCAGGAGGGGTAGACAGAATGACATCACCGGATAGCAGGAGACTGATAGGAGGAGCTCGGATTGGACTCAGGTGAGAGGCTGCTGATGATCCGGACCACTTCCCTGATGAAGAAACTTGTTAGTTTCGAAACGCGTTGGATAGAGCTAAGACTTAAGTGATCCGATCAACTTTACATCCATGTGACGCTGCTGGTTTAAATTGTGATCTGGGAGAGGTTTGGGCTTGCAGTGTGCTGCGGCGCGGCTGAGTGACGTCATTGACGGGCGGACGAAGGAACGGTTGGATGCAGACATGCAGTGAATCACCGCAAATATACCATCCCTATGAACGGACTCCTTACCACGAACAAGTAGTTGTACTCTAGTCTTGGGACAATTATACTTGCATCATACCTTACTTGAATAATAGGACTGGTGATTAAGCCACTGACTTATCAGGTGGAATACTGCACGGCACCAGTGTGACGATCCTGTTCCTGGATGTAAGAGCCTGAGGAGCAACAGATGACATCTTGCTAGAGACACCTGGTCCTGCTGGTTGGTGCTTGGGTAACAATATCCCTTGACATGCTGTCTTAATTATCTTTTGATGTATGCAGAATACTTACCTAATACTGTGTCAGTCATTACATTTTAATTTACTACACCATGAGCGCTGTGCGCTGTTTTGTGTGTTTTTTCTGTTTATAGCCTTGGGGGTGCTTGAGCCACCCCTGTTTCCACGGCTGCAGGCGCTCTCTTGATCACACCAAGGATCACGTATTACCATTTATTATTATTATTTTTACACACATTTCTACTCACCTACACACCTCACTTGGGTTGTTGTTTGGGTTAGAATTAGAGTTTGATTGTAGTAGCGCACATTTTCACTTTGTTACTTTCCTCAAGAGCAAATGGTACCGACCTTCTGACCATTATAGCCAATCCTCTTTTCTTAACCCGCGCCGATGCGAAGAAACTCAGAGAAGACTCTGTCGAAAAATCTGGGTTGATCCTGTTTCCTGAAGTTTCCTGTATAAAAACAACATCCAACATTTGCCTATTTAACTCTTGCAAAGCTAAGTTCCTTTTTCTGGGATTATTTAAACCTTTAACTCTTAGTGTACCTAGTTTTAACATATTAAAATTAAACCATATTTCCTAGCCATTTTTGTTATTTTGTATGTGCACAGGGATTTTGATCTATTGTCTGAGTAGGCTCTCTCTTGCCTCGGGTATATGAGGGAAGGGGGAGGGGCAAGAGAAAAAAGTGGAAAAACATATACTTATATTTAACCACATTTACTTACATTTTTCAACTTACTTAACCTAATCTAAACTACCCTTGTGGGATTTCCGAAATATAAAGGACAGTAATTTAGCCCTCAGACTTCCAAGGAAAAGGTGTTCTGAATGAGGGCGGGGGTTCCCTTTTTTTCCTCCGTTCTCTAAAAAAGAAAGAGACAGAGCAGGGGAGAGGGGTTACAGATTGGGACACGGAACAAAAAAATAAAAAAAATCAAACACCACCAGAAAGTAACTTTTAGGGAGCTTCCAGAGCTTCTGAGTCCTTTTCTTCTCTGGATCAGGGTATTGAATGAGTCGCAGCTGGGGGTCGGCTCCAATGTCACTTCACACAGAGACCAGCCGGCCTTCTTCGTCTCCCGGGCAGGGAGGACAAAAGTTCCAGTGTGATATCAGATATCTAGTCATTTCTTCATTCTTTGTGTGAATTCTGTCTGGGAAAAACCTTTTTTAGAAACTTTTTGGAAACTTTTTGCTTGCTTCCTTTCTGGGTCTTCCCCTGTGTCCAGACGGGTATCCGGGTAGATTTGCTGGGTGTCCCCACAGCCGGAGGTGATGTAGATCTTTGCATTAGACCCAATTTAATAAGTGCTTTTTCTCCTGCTTCCGGATTCTTCACCACCATTGTTGAACCATTATGCCAGATAACTAGGCTTTGCCTGGGCTATAGCTACACCCCTGCGTCTCCCTCAGCCCCCTCCAGGGCCAACTTACTGGGATTCTGTTTCCTCTTCCTTGATGGGGACAGGGGAATGGGGAGAGAGAGAGGGGATGAGGGAAAGAAATACCAGCAACGTTTTTTGCATATTTAAAATTTTAAATGCTCAAGAAAAAAGTGTATGCGTAGGTTACTGTATTTTCTTATTTCTTGGTGCTGCCCGAGTTTTGCAGTCATACTTAAAGTTGTAGTTCAAGCAATATCCTATACTGTATGTGTTTTTTTTTTTTTTTTTTTAAATAAATCAGTTCTGTGCTATGAGAAAATACTTGAGGCATTTAAATAAAAAAAATAAAAATGTTTTAAGACATGTTTAATGTTTCTAATGTATCAAGCATTTCCAAAGTGACAGCCCCCTTCCCCTTCTGATAGGCTCTGGCTCTTGAGCCCCGCCCTCTCTCTAGCAGTGAACCAATTGTATCAAGTAACTGCCCAGTCAATCATATTCCAGAACTACATTTCCCATAATGCTGAATGAAATAACCCGGAGCAAGCGATCGATTACAGGAGAACGGATCGATCTGCAGCTTAGCTAATCACTTGTCAGTGTGCAGATTGTATTGATGCACATATTGAATGGAACAAATAAATAAAATGTAAACGGCAGCTTGAGCTGCAGCTTTAAGAATTGACCCTGAACTATTCTGAGTTTGACGGGCCTGATATAGAAGTACTTTCTCTTCTGCAAACTGTTTTGTTGTTTTGATTGCTTAATTTGCTCACGTCTATGACAGTAATCTGTACTCACAACAAACAAATAAGTTTAAATGAGAGAAGACACTACAGCCTAATTGAAAGACCTATCTCACCAGCTGTTTTATTTTCATATCCACCTTTCAGAATGTGTTTATGCATAAGGTGGGAACATACTGCACATGTCTAGTTAAGAGGCCTATCTTTCCTTTCATGCAACACATGCATTCAAGGGAAAATACTACACGCCTGGTTTCTTTAAAATTTCCCTAACTTCCAGTGTCAACCTCAACACAGAAAATGTCCAATTCATGAATAAAAAAGAATATATTTTATTTTGATTTTCAAATAATGAGTGTATTTAGCATTATCTAGCTGTTTAAAACCAAATCTCATTGAAAGGCCACTTTTTGTCATGGAACCTATTTGTTTTCAGTTTTCCAAGTTACAGTATTTGTTTTGCTTCATTTCAGTGGAATATGTGGGCTAGTGCGTTATTGGTTAATATGCATGTATATTTAACATATTTATCATGTGAAAGATAATTACCAAAATTAAACATTTGTCAAATACCGTAAAAAAAAAAATATATATATATTCACTTAAACATGTTATTACATTAAAAGTAAAATCACACTAGTAAAGGATTCTGAGAGTGAGTGCTTTGTGTGCGGAGGAGGGAGGTGAGTGTTTTGTGTGCAGAGGAGGGAGGTGAGTGCTTTGTGTGTGGAGAAGGGAGGTGAGTGCTTTGTGTGTGGAGAAGGGAGGTGAGTGCTTTGTGTGCGGAGAAGGGAGGGGAGTGCTTTGTGTGCGGAGGAGGGAGGTGAGTGCGTTGTGTGCGGAGGAGGGAGGTGAGTGCTTTGTGTGCGGAGGAGGAAGGTGAGTTTTGTGTGTGGTAGTGGCGAGTGCTTTGTGTGTAGAGAGGGAAGTTGAATGGTTTGAGTGAGAGAAGGGGGGTGAGTTTTGTATGTGTGTGTGAGTTTTGTTTGTATGGGTGGTATGAGTAAGAAGAGGTGTGCATGTGAGAAGGTGATAAATGTGGTGTGTGGGCAGGAGGTGAACGAGGGGAAAGGTGAGTGTGTGAAGCATAAGAGAAGTGGGGTCCATGTAAAGGAGTGGCTGAGAAAGGGCGTTAATGTGCTATGTGAGAAGAGGAGGCTGATTTGTAGATTGTGTAGAGGAATTGGGTGAATGCGGAGTGTGTAAAAAGGGGGTATGTGTAGTGTGTATTTGTGTGTGAGGAGGGTGAGTGTGGTGTGTGTGTGTGTGAGCGAGAGTGATTTTTACAATCTCGCGGCACCCCTGGCCATCAGACCCACTTGCCATCGGATGAGCAGGGGTGCCCTGAGATTTAAAATCTCCTCCAGGTGTGCACGTGCTCAAAAAGTTTGAGAACCACTGTAATAACTGCTGAGGTTGCCAGCGTAAGTTACAAGCATTAAAAGGAGATTTAAATGACCATTTAATAGGACACCGCAACCAATGACGTTGTGGATTTTTATTGGCCACCGAGATCTGCAAGATTTTTTCTCTGGAGGGAGATTTATAATTGGTAACTTCACAAAGAAGTATCTCATGAACCGGGAGGGGGGGAGGGGGGGTCCCGTGCTAAAAACAATGCCTGGTTCAGCTGCAAAGGACTCTTGTTCTCAACAAAACGTTTAAAGAAGGGGTGAAGGTAAAAATCTAAAAAAAATAATGAGTGGGTGTATTGTTGCTGTAACTTTCATACAACTCATGCTCATGGTAAAGGCACATCATTTGTACACATCATTTGTACACATCATTTGTACACATCATTTGTACACATCATTTGTACACATCATTTGTACACATCATTTGTACACATCATTTGTATAAATCTTAGCCCAATATTTTGGCCAATGGTCAGTGTGCGGAAGTGCAACCTGGGGAGCAGCGTGACTAGAGATGGGCAAAGGTTTTTTGGCTAATTTGGATCCGCAGCAGATCGTCCGGTTCCTTTGGTCCGCAGATTTCAGCGGATCAATCTCAAAAGGGTGATCCGCATTCTGAGGATTTTATATTATTACTAGCTTTTGTACCCGGCTTCGCCCGGGGAATGTATCTCCCCGCCCTCCCCATCCCCCCCGCTGGTACATTTTCCCCTGCTGCCGCCACATCCCCCCCCCCCCGTTGGTACATCTCCCACTGCTGCCGGCACATCTCCCTGCCTCCCCCTCCCCCTTGCTGCCGGCACGTCTCCCCGTCCCCCCTCCCCCCGCTGCTGGCACATCTCCCTGCGCTGCTTTAGGCTGCGGCCACGCTGCCGCTGAGCTCGCTCATGCTTGAGAGCGGTGACGTCACCAGCTCTCCAAGCATGAGAGATCGGCTGTCCTGCAACTCTTTAGCAGGAGCGGGGGGCGTGTCATTATCTGGATAGGGGCTGTCTCTGTGTCTGTGTGTCTGTGTGTCTGTGTGTCTGTGTGTCTGTGTCTCTGTGTGTGTGTCTCTGTGTGTGTGTCTCTTTGTGTGTGTCTTTTTGTGTCTCCATTTAACCTCTACAACCTTCCCTCCCCTCTCTCCCCCCATTGCCCTCTCTCTTTGCCCATTGCTCTCTCACTCTCTCCCCCAATTGCTCTCTCCCACCCACCTTCTCTCCCGGCCCCCTACCCCTCTTTCTCCCTTCCCCTCTCTCCTTTCTCTCCCTTACCCACTCTATCTCTATCCCCCTTCTCTCCTTTCTCCCCCCTCCCACTCTGTGTCCCCATCCCACTACGTGTACCCCCCCTCACTCCATTTTCTCCCCCCACTCACTCAGTTCCATCCTCACTCCATTTCCCCCATTACTTCGTTTTCTCCCCCCCACTCACTCTGTTTTCTCCCCACCACTCACTCCATTTTCTCCCCCCCACTCACTCTGTTTTCTCTCACCACTCACTCCATTTTCTCCCCCCACTCACTCCCTTTTCTCCCACACACTCACTCTGTTTTCTCCCCCCCACTCACTTCGTTTCCTCCCCCCACTCACTCCGTTTCCTCCCCCCCACTCACTCTGTTTCCCCCCCCACTCACTCTGTTTTCTCCAACCCCCACTCACTGTTTTCTCCCCCCACTCACTCAGTTTTTCTGACCCCACTCACTCAGTTTTCTTCCCCCCCTCACTCACTCCATTTTCTTTCCCCCTCCTCACTCACTCTGTTTTCTTTCCCCCTCACTCACTCAGTTTCCTTCCCCCCCTTCACTCTGTTTTCTTCCCACCCCCCTCCCCCCCGGCACATCTCACATCTCACATCAGATACACACAGCAGTGACAGCACAGAAGCAGGCAAGGACACGCCCCCTCCCTTAGTTGTTCTTGCACTAAGAGATTTGCTGGGCATTTGAATGTCCATAACTTGGGAGGTGAGTGACATTGGAAGCTCAAAATAGTTGCGTTGACCTACAAAGCCGCAGCAGAATGTACAGTGAAAGTTTCGTGGTGCTACGTGGTGCCGTTTGTGAGATATCGATGCTTCTGACATACAAACGAACGGAAAACTTAGAATTTTAGTATAGATTACCAATACACTCCGCGGATTCCTGGCAAACTTAAGAATCAGCCAATGGATTGCTGAATTCCCAGATTGGATTCTACAAATCCGTCCACGGGTTGTATCCAATGGCAGATTTTGATATAATGTGCCTAGCTACCAGTGTATCTGTTGAATTACGTACATTGCCTATATGTTCCAAAACCCTGGTTTTAAGTTGTCTATGGGTTTTGCCAACATACTTAAGGCCGCAGTCGCAGGTCATTAAATAGATCGTGCCAAAAGTTAGACAGTTAATGAAATCTTTAATTAGAAAAGTCATGGTGTTTGATGAATTGGTGAACTGTTTTGTAGTTAGCATGGAATGACAGGCTTTACACTTGGAACATGGGAATGATCCACAAGGTTTTGTACCTAGCCACGTTTTCTTGTGAGTTTGTGTAAAGTGACTATGTACTAAACTGTCTTTGATGTTGGTTCCACGTCTGTAGCTAATAGTCGGATACCCTTTCAGAATTTTTCGTAAATCTATGTCCTCTAGATATTTTTATCATCATGTCTTAATATTATTTTTCATTGTGTTTGTATTTTTATTTGTTTTATGTAGTATGTTATCACTGTTTAGATTGATTCTCATTGATTTTTACATTATTATGTCATTGTATTGACAATTGCTTTTATTGGTGTTTTGGTATAAATATGCCCACACTTCCTATTCCCATCATGCCCCTGATGAAGTGACTGACGTCACGAAACATGTAGGGTGGTTTTTTATCTGGCTGACATTTGTATCATCCCCCCCACCCCCCCGTGTGCGCACTGTCCTCTCAGACTTTGCCTCAGCTCCTCTGAGCTTTTCTGCCTTCCTGGGTGTTCCCCCTGCTCTCGCGCTGAGGTGTGACGTCACCCACACATCGCGTGACCTGATTGGTCTGTGTGCTTGGTGCCAGGCGATCCCTCCACAGCGTGCAGTTCCGGTTCCCCTCTGTGATACATCCCACTCACTCCAAGGTCTGTGTGTGGTTTAGCAGCGGTTGTTCCAGCGGTGTGGATCCCTGAAGGCTGCAGTTTCCACCTTTGCAGAGGATTTGGTCCGAATTTAAAGACAAGTTGCTCTACGGGCTTTTACTTTTCAGCATTGCTGTAAGTAGGTTTCCAATTTTACCCCTACCGGATGTTACAGCCTTATTAGTGTCTCTAGCCCACGTACATGTGTATGTTGTTTCATTTATTTTACATTGTATTTAATTTGTAATAATCCTTTTATCAATCCTTTCAGTGCTTTTTGTTTGTTTTGTAAGTTACACTATGATCTTTTTTCTTTTGTCTTTTTTTATCTTTGTCTTATATGTTTGTCTGTCCCGATTGAGAATTCGTTGAAGATTCCTCCCAGGACTCCTCTTCATTCTTGTTGGACTTTATATTTGGTCAGATTTTATATTTTAGAGGCGCCGGTTCTCCCCCTTTTTTCTTTAGTAGGACATGCCAATGTTTATGGAGAACATTTTTTACATCCTGCCATTGATTAGTGTAGGTTGAGATGAATCGAATTATTTCTTCGTTCGGTTCTCTCTTCTTGTTCATTAACAGTTTTGACCTAGGTTCTGTCAGAGCCCTATAATATGCCTTTTTGATAAGCTTGTTGCTGTAGCCTCTCATCTTAAAACTTACAAAACAGTTCACCAATTCATCAAACACCATGACTTTTCTAATTAAAGATTTCATTAACTGTCTTACTTTTGGCACGATCTATTTAATGACCTGCGACTGCGGCCTTAAGTATGTTGGCAAAACCCATAGACAACTTAAAACCAGGGTTTTGGAACATACTGTATAGGCAATGTATGAAATTCAACAGATACACCGGTAGCTAGGCACATTATACAACACCACAAAGGAGACTCGAGAGCCATGCATTTTTGTGGCATCGAGCATGTCCCAAGAGATCCCAGAGGGGGTGATTGGGATAAACGACTTCTTCAAAAAGAATGTCGTTGGATTTATCAACTCCAAACCCTATCTCCTCTGGGACTCAACGAAGGTTTTATATATTCCTCTTTTCTGTAGAATGCTATATTATATATGACTCTACTAGGAATATTTAGTATAATACCACCAAGGAGTGTATATAGAAATACCCAGATGTTCTAATTACCTTATACATTCTATACTCTAATTGAAGATACAAATATATTATTCATCATTCTGGATTATTATTTTCGATAGCCTGAAGGAAAATATATATGATAATATTCTAAAGGGGATCCAGGTATATAGTAAGTAACCATGTTGAGACCTGTATAGACCACTAGGGGCAGATCTTTTAATTATTTCTCACTCCTACACCACTGATATTAGTTCATAAAACATATTTAGATTTATTAAGATTTATTTAATTACACACGTTATAATGCACATAATTAAAGACACTCCTTATATGGTTTTATTATATTTTATTAATCACCTATCACCGTTGGTTTTATTTGGATCTTCAGAGGCAGAATTATCCCATACACACTTTTTATCCTGTAAAAAATTAAAATAAAAAATAATAATAAATAATCACATCACCGTTTCCCTCATTTCAATTATATATTTTACTAGATATTACCCCCCCCCCCCCATATCCTTTCCTATCTTTTTGGTAATTAATTTCATCATCCAGCACTCTGATATGAGGTTTCACTGTCATCCACCTCGTTGGGACGTCCTTTCTCCTTTCTTCTCTCTATTAAGATACTATGGAGATAGTATGTTACACCGATAGTGTTTAACCCGCTGTGGGTATATACCCTATTGTGTGTTTTTCACCCATTGTGGTTATATACCTTACTGTATTTTACCCTCTGTGGTTATATCCCCTATTGTAGCGGCGATAATTTACCCACGACAGAACACCATGGTATACTAGTGCAGGGGGGCGCAAACTTTTTTCCCTGCGCCCCCCTGCCGGCTGTCCCCTCACTCCCGCGCCCCCCTCCCAACCCCAACTTACCCGCGCTCCGGCGTAATGACGTCACGTTGCCATAGCAATGTGACGTCACATGACCTCGCAGCGTCATTTTGACGCCGCGTTGCCATGGCGACACAGGGAGGAAGCCGCCGGAGCCACGGTAAGTTAGGTTTACAGAGGCCCTGCAGCTCCCCCGGCACTTAATTCAAGTGCCTTCGGGAAGCGCGCGGGGCCTCTGTAAACCCCGCGCCCCCCGTCGGCAGTGTCGCGCCCCCCCTGGGGGTCGCGCCCCACAGTTTGCGCACCGCTGTACTAGGGCATGCCTTATCTTGGTAGCTACATCTAACCAATTATGCAATAATCAGGTATACTGAGCTAAGATTATATTTTTTCTGGTGAATACGATACAGCGAAGCCCATCAACAACAATTTCTCCACGGTGGGAACACAGTTATAACCTGAACTATTAGTTCACTACGTTATGTGATATACCTTTATCATTACTAAGTGGAATATATTTTACCTATTGGTAACAAGAATATCTTTGATGCCTATATATAAGATACTTGCCTGCTTTAATTGTAACTATTTAGGCTGGGAGTGAAATTTACCTACAGACCTGGAATATTTGATTCTGAATAATAGACGCTCACTGATAGCAATTAACTTGATATTATTATCAGGATACCTATTGTATTGCCTATCTTGCCACTTCACTATCGGGTTATTTTAATGTTTGAATGTGATTTATGTGTTTTTAATCCATATATTTGAATAAAACTTTATTATTTTTCTTCCTGGCTATTCCGGTCATGATAGGCTAATTTTGACCTATCGACAGTATTTACCTGTTAGACCATTGTTAGTCTACTCACTGTACTCCACACATTGAGTGCTCTAATGTGAGGGAACCTTTCTGATCCCCTTTAGGATCAACTCTGATATACTAGTTATTTCTCCCTCTGAGCAACTTTGGTTATACTATATGATTATACATACATATGTGGATGAGCGTTTTTTCTCCCTTTATAGATAGTTTGATAGCTAGTAGTTCTCTATTGCCCACATCGTAGTTTTGCTGTGCCGATGAGAATTTTTTTAGAGAAGACGGCACATGGGTGTAGGTTTGCAGACGGTGATCCTCTCTGTGACAAAATGGTGCCGGCTCCGATGTCTGATGCGTCCACCTCCAATGTGAAAGGTAGTCTGGGATTGGGATGAATCAGTATGGGTGCAGAGATGAAGGCTTTCTTTAAGGCGTTGAAGGACTGGATAGCTGCAGGTGGCCAGGACACAACGTCAGCTCCTTTCTTTGTGAGAGCCGTGATGGTGCGACAATGGAAGAGAATTTGTGGATAAACTTTCTGTAGTAATTTGCAAAGCCTAGGAACCTCTGGATGCCCTTGAGGGATGTGGGAAGCGACCAGTCCATGACGGCCTTCAGTTTGGAGGGGTCCATGGAGAACCCCGAATCGGATATGATGTATCCTAGAAAGGTAATGGATTTTTGATGGAAGTTGCATTTTTCCAGTTTGGCGTAGAGGTGGTGCTGACGAAGGCGTAGAAGTACCTGTTTTACTTGGTTAATATGCTCTGAGATGGTCTTGAAAAAAATTAAAATGTCGTCCAGGTAAACAATAACAAATCTGTTCATCAGGTCTCTGAATATTTCATTTACAAAGTCTTGGAAGACCGCTGGAGCATTGCACAGGCCGAACGGCATGACCAGGTATTCGTAATGGCCGTCCCTTGTGTTGAATGCCGTTTTCCACTCATCTCCTTGACGGATCCTTACTAGGTTATAGGTACCCCAGAGGTCCAATTTAGTGAATATGGTGGATCCCTTAGACGGTCGAACAGCTCTGATATCAATGGTAGGGGGTAGTGGTTTTTAATGGTGATCTTGTTTAGTCCTCGGTAGTCGATGCAGGGTCTTAGAGTACCATCTTTCTTTTTGACAAAAAAAAAATCCAGCCCCTGCCGGTGACGAGGATTTTCTGATGAACCCTTTTTGGAGGTTCTCCTGGATGTATTGGGACATAGCTTTCATCTCTAGGAGGGAAAGAGGGTAAGAGCGCCCTCTAGGCAGGGTAGAACCAGGCAGGAGATTTTTTGGACAATCGAAGGATCGATGGGGGGTAGTACCTCTGACCTGGCTTTGTCGAATACGTCTCTGAATTCAGTGTATTCTTCTGGTAAAACGTCTTGTGGCTCCTCTGGGATCTTCATGCTGCAGATCTTTTGAGGTGGAACTGCGCATGTTGTGGAGCATTGTTGGTTCCAAGAGATGGGTCTTTGCTTGGCCCAGTTAATGAGTGGGTTGTGGCGTTGTAGCCAAGGAAGGCCCAGGATGATCTCGACGGATGGTGAGTGGATCACGTTTAAGATGATGTTCTCCCTGTGGGTCTGTTCGCATACCAGGGAGATTTACGCGGTCTGTAGGGTGATAAAGGCGGCTGCAGGGGACTTCCATCAATGGCCTCCAATCTCACCGGGGTTTTTCTTTTTTCTAATGGGATGTTGTTCCTTGTGGCGAATTCTTGGTCAATGAAGTTTCCTGCGGAACCAGAGTCGATGAAGGCGGATGCGCTCACAGCGAGACCCGGAGCCTGAAGGGATACAGGAATCAGGATTCTGTTCGGTAAGGGTTCTTTGGTGATGGAAGAGTTGAAAAGTACTCCCATGGGAGTTCTTCAGGGACTCCGTGGAGGTTTGTCATCTCCCGACTTGAGTGGGCAGCGGAGTGCTAGGTGGCCCGGATTGCCGCAGTAGAGGCACAGGCCGGAGGTTCGGCGACGTTGTTTCTCAGAGAAGGAGAGTTTGTTGCCACCCAACTGCCTG
Source organism: Ascaphus truei (assembly GCF_040206685.1). NCBI lineage: Eukaryota > Metazoa > Chordata > Amphibia > Anura > Ascaphidae > Ascaphus > Ascaphus truei. The sequence goes on along the minus strand of NC_134483.1, from coordinate 185,155,008 downwards.
GGTTCAGGAACCTCGGTCATAGGTGTCTCTGGAACGAGGGAGTGGAAACGTGAAGACCTGGCGGGTACCTGATGGTTCCGTAAACGCTCGGCTCTCCTCTCATGCAGACGTTGGTCTACCCGTATGCAAACTGTGATGAGCTCCTCCAGGTCCGCTGGGCGCTCCTGTGTGGCAAGCTCGTCTTTCAGGGGTTCCGAAAGTCCTTGCCAGAAGGCGGAAGCGAGGGCCTCCCTGTTCCATCCTGTCTCTGATGCGATTTCAAGGCGTATCTCCCTGGGAAACATGAAAAAGGGAAGATGCTGCAGTAATTTTACGCCCCGGGGTGTCAAAGACACGTCTGAACTCTTTGGTGAATTGTCCGATGTCTAGAGTAAGATCTCTTCTCTGCTCCCAGATAGGAGAGACCCACGCCAATGCATCGCCCGTGAGCAAGGAGACAATGTATGCCACTCTTGACCTTGGGGCCAGGAACCGGGAGGGTGTCATCTCAAATTGAATGAGGCATTTATTCAAAAAGCCGCGACATTCTAAAGGGTCTCCGGAGTACCGGTTAGGCGTGGGGAGTCATGGTTCAGATGGTGTGAGGCTAGGCAATGGTGTGGGTTGTGGGTTAGAGAAGGTGGGTGTGCAGGATTGTTGCACTTGCATTGAGAGGGTCTGGAGGTCTTTCTGTAAGGAGTCTAGACGACGGTCAGACTGCTCAAGATATTTCTCCAGTCTAGTGGACATGGCGGCATGAGATGCCACCAGCTCTCCCATCTCAGCGGGGTCTATGTTTGTTGGGCTGAGCATAATGTCACACTGTGCTCATCACAAACAGGACGAGACCCTGGTACTGAGATGGGAGTAGTAACAACACCAGCCACAGGCATGGGGGCCATGTCCGGAGTGTATGTTTGTCTTGACAGCAGGGTCAGGGATATAGATATCAGCGTTGTCTTTATACTTGCCGAGTTCAACGTAGGAGATATCCGGAGCGTAGAAGGTACTTTTGCCAAAGTCAGGTTTGGAGAGTGGAGAGTGGTCGAGGTGCAATGCCGAGTTCAGGATTAGAGAGGAGCGAGGAGTCAGAGGTAACCAAGATCAGGAGCCATAGGTTGGAGTAGTCAAAGCAAGCCAGTTCGGTACACAGAAGATCAAAAACTGGAACAAAGCAACAGGACAGGGACAAGGCAGGAACAGCAAGGGTAAACACAGAGTAACAGGAATCTATGCTCAGCCAATGTGCCTATAACATTGGTGAGCATATATAGGCTGGATCAGCCAGCCCCCATGGGGGGTGGAGCAGAGGCGCGGCCTCTGCGGTAGCTGTGATAGGTCCAGGACTCAATGAGCGGGTGTAGCTGTTTGTGCAGCTAATGAATCTTGACACAGAGCTTGGGGGCGTGGTGCACGTGTCACATGCGAGCTCTGTGCGCAGTCAGTGTGCGTCATGATCCGGGGCGTAGCCAGAGTCCGCGGCGTCGGATGATGCCATTTTGGCACGCGTGCATGCTGCGTGCGTCTGGTAAGGAATGTGGTCCATAGGCACCCCGCGCGAGAGGATGCGCGGAGCGGCTGTACTTCGGTAATCCTTACACAATGGCACACGTGCTGCCTCTCATTGCAGCTTCAGCCCTGTGCTCCGTCATTGGAGGAATGCTCACACACCTCCTCCCTGTGATTGGATCTCTGCCATTTATATGCTGGGCTTTGGTACTGATTCAGTGCCGAGCATAATCCTTCTCTGGATGTTACTGTGTTTTGCCACAAGCCTCCTGGCTTGTTCTCATTTTTTTACTAACGTCTCTAGTTCTCATCTCTAGTTCCTGAGTATCCGGAGGCCTGCTGCTATTCGCCAGCTTCTGTGATGTCCAAGAATGACTTTAAGCTCCTCACTGCTGAGAACCGCTTTTTTCTTCCTAACTCCCCTATAACTCCATGCTTAGCCTTAGAGTTTAGGATTCCTACTCCTCAAATAATACTGTCTCTCGCTGATTTTCCTACAGTATTCGAGGTATTCTCTACAGACTACATGTCCGCTACTACGAACTCAGGGTTATCTCACTTGGAACTTTCAGTAATGCCCTGTGTTTCTTTAGTTTCGAAAACACCCAGTGTTCAAGATGGAGTTATATTTCACTGTGTTTTCCACAATAGTTGGGGTACATACAATTGACTGTCCGACTCCTGTCGCAAAACTAGGGGTACCTATCAGGAAGGTTTCTGTAGTTACCGATGCAAAGGACCCTGTGTTTAAAACAGTCATATTCCGCATTGCTTCTCCCACTGTATCATGCGAGACGTTAGTACCTGGGACCTCCACTCCTAAGTCAAGTTCATGTTCTCCATTTTCTTTGTTTCTGTTTGAGGTACCCAGCTTTAGCCCCAAAACTTCTATTCCTAAGGCCTCGACCAAGGTACTTGCTTGCTGGCGGAGGCGCGCTGAGGCGCACTTCCGCTCAGCACTGAGCCCCTACAATTAGAGCGGCTTTAGTAGGGGCTCGCTATGCTTCCGCAAGCGCGCGGAAGCGTAGGTCTTAGGGAAATGTAAAATTTACCCGCTTGCCGGAGCGCAGGGCCGGTCACGTGAGCGGTTCGCCAAATGAGGGCAAACCAGCTCCATGACATCACTGGCCCGCCCCTGGCCCACCCCCTGACGGCGCGCAGGGAAAGCACCCGCAAGGCCAGGGAAAGCACCCGCTTTCCCTGAGCATCAGCGCGCCTCAGCACGCCAGCGGGGAGCTTGGTCGAGGCCTAAGACTGATGAACCGCTTACCCGGCTTCCTGCTTTTTCGGATAAAATCTTTTTTCTCACCTTTCAAACAGAGTCACTACTCGCAGGTTTCTGTGCGGTGCCGAAAGCGCCCCCTTTCTGGATTACATTTGTTCTTTCTCTAAGACGAAGACACCCATACTGGACCTCGTTGCTTTACCTGTGGCATCCCTCCCTGTCCACTATGGGTATGGACATGCTGTCCCCTACTGTCCCCTTGATTCTTACTATGCCCTTCACCAAGGCCATAACTTCGGATTTGATTCTCCCTAAATATCAGAGGCCAAAGGAGGCGGACCCTTCAACTGCCAGTACACAATGAAGAATTGCGTATACCCTGCTACCGACTCTCTCGAATTGCTTGGGATAGCAACCCTGCTTTGTATCAAAAGTACCGCGTCAATAGTTTGCAGTGAACCCTCCCACCCCATACCCTCGCTAATCACCACCCGGAATTCCTTGGGAGCTAAAGACTCTCGCAACTTCCTACGTGCTGATCCCACCAAAGCCATTGCCTTCTCTGAAGGTCCCTCTGCCATTTATATCCAACAATCAGTGTCCTGTGTCCCGTACTCTTGGACTTTTACTATGCACCGGACACCTGGCTGCTGTCTTTCTGATATCCCTATTCCGGAGTCTCCTGTCCTTTTTCAGCTTTGGATTTCTAAGTCATATATATATATATATATATATATATATATATATATATATATATATATATATATATATATATATATATATATATATATATATATATATATATAATGGTCAAATGTGCTCTCTTCTCTCAATCATTCTTTGATTAGACAAATAGGGTCGGAGGGTGTATATAAACGTGAGTTACACACCCAGAATCCATCCCCTGATGAAAACAGCTTATGCTGTTGAAACGCGTAGGGACAAGTGTGCTGTGGGTCCTGTTAAGCATCTCTTCTGAATTCTGGCTGTAATCCTCCTGCTCGATACCAGTGGACTTCGTGTGGTGTCATCTGATTGTTCCACCGCACACAGTGCCCCCGGTAGGAACCTGGATCATCGGCTGGTGTGTTCCCGGGGGAAGGAAGCTGTGGTGAGCCCAACATCGTCAGTCTCTGCAGGCAGAGGCACACGAGGGCTGTACTTTGATGCGGTGGAGTCACGGAGCGGAGCAGAGGAACAGCAACGCTTACAGATCCGTGGAGCATGAGTATTAACTCATAAAATGCTTTTTTATTCTCTTTGTTTGTGAGTTCAATTTGAACATTTTTATTGGGAAATTAAATACTTTTTGCACAGTAATGCACTAGGATTGGGCGCTTTTTTCTTTCATTATCTATGCAGGTGGAGAGGGAGGTCGTTGTGCCCTTTTAAAAAAGCTGCCTTCATCCTGACAGTGCTTCCGTGTAACTCTTTTCCACATTGGATTTCATTTGGGACTTCAGAGGACTCATTTTAAAGTTTGTAATTTGATCAAGGATCCCCAGCACATCTTTTTATTATCTATTCATGTATTGTCTGATTGCACAGTAGGAATTCATTTACTGTATATGGGTTCTAAATCCATATATATACATTTTATATTGTTATTATTTATTATATACTATTATTGCATTTTCTATCACACTATACCCAAGCGCAGTCTTTTTTTCTGTATATATATATATATATATATATATATATATATATATATATATATATATAATGGAAATATTACTGTATGCTCATTTGCATGTCTTAGACAGGTCTGCAACCCCACCTTTCACCATTATCACCCAGCACACAGCACTTCCACTGCAGCAAGGGATTCTGGGAAATGACATGCAAATGAGCACACAGTGCGACCTTTTGTCTCAAGCTCACATTACATGAACAACCCTTAAGCCAATGCATGCTGCTTTAAACACAGCTTTTAAACATAGGCTGGGATGAGATGCAAAGCCAGTAAACCCACTCACAGAGAGACTGTTTCGACCTTGTGGGTCTCTTCAGTGTGAGGTTGGTTGTAATGGCTCGGCTTGTTTGAGACTCGGAGTAGGTATTCACCACACATTATTAAGGTTATGGTGGGTAAAAAAAGTGACGAAAACCCTCCACCGTAAAGCATATACAGTAGCAAATGGAAATATTACTGTATGCTCATTTGCATGTCTTAGACAGGTCTGAACCCTGCCTTTCACCATTATCACCCAGCACACAGCACTTCCACTGCATCAAGGGATTCTGGGAAATGACATGCAAATGAGCACACAGTGCCACCTTTTGCTTCAAAACCATCTAACATGGTCCCCTGTACGCGTATGCTTGCTGCATTTCACAGCTTTGAGCACAGCCTGGGTTAAGATGCATAATCCCTAGCATTGACTTTATGGTCAAACTTTTTGTTTCCATTTTTATGACGAATTATAGAAATTAAGCTTCTCTATATCTCTCCTTTTTCTCATACTGTACTGATGCACAATAAAAAAAAGAAAAGATTAGTACATGGTAGGTTTTTTCCTTACTTTTTAATAGCTCCAATGTTTTCTAAAATGTCTTTCCTTTGGTGTTTCATCAGGGGACTCATTTATCTCCCTTAAAAAGACATTTCATCCTTATTGCACTTCAAACTCATTTTTTATTGTATCATAATACTAAAAGTTCTATCCGTATTGCTGAGTGCAGAATGTTCTTTCTATACAGCATGTGTGGCATTATAAGAGCTCTTTAGGGCAAGATTTCTTCACAGCTGCAAACCTCCACAAAATACAAGAAGTCAAGAGGTTTTCTTTCCATTATTTATTTGGAAACAAATATTTTTTAGTACTACATTGGTGGGGCAATTTTATAGCTATCACATTAAAGGGAGATTGATATTCTGCAATCACTAAATAGAAGGTTATTTGGGACTCCAAATACTGTAAATTCGTTACATAGTTACATAGTAGATGAGGTTGAAAGAAGACATATGTCCATCAAGTTCAATCGATGCTAAATTTAGACTGCAGATACATTATCCTATATCCCTACGTAGCGCATTTTGACCCAGAGGAAGGCAAACAAAATACACCAGTCAAACATTATCCAATGATATCTCATAAGGGGGAAAATACATTATTTCCTGACTTCAAGAATTGGCAATCAGATTACCCCAAGGATCAACATCTTTCCCATGTTTACTTATTTGGTATATCCCTGTATACCTTTCCTTTCAAAAAAGATTTCCAACCTTTTGTTGAAGATATCTACTGTATCTGCCATCACAGTCACCATGGGTAATACATTCCACATTTTAACTGCACTTACTGTAAAGAACCCTTTCCTCTGTTGCTGGTAAAATCTCCTTTCCTCCAACCTTAAGGGATGCCCCCGAGTACTGCCCTTGGGATGAACAGTTTTTTGGAAAGCTCCTTGTATTGTCCCCGAATATATTTGTATATAGTTTTCATAGCCCTTCTTAGACGCCTCTTTTCTATGCCAGAATAACCGCCTCACACTGTGAGTAGGTTTACTGGGTATGCTCTTTGTTAACCTAGGCTGTGCTGAAAAGCTGCGTAATATAGTAGGCATAAGCTTGTAGGGGTCCATGTCAAAATGGAATTGAAGCAATACTGATGCAGCGGCCGTTATTCGAACACATCTCGGCGCCGATTTTGAGTTCTCTGCTGTTCCCCACGCAGCATGAACGCGGCCAATCGCCCCAGGCACCCGCGCTTATCGCGGATGTTTTGTTTGAATTTCATGGATTATGTTTCTTCGTGAATGGATGAATTGTAATGTGTACAGTACTGTGCTACTGTGCTACTGTGTCAATTTCATGTTTTTAATAGCCAGAACACTAAAATTCGTTTTTCTGCTCTCGCATCTTAGTGCGGGAAGGCTGGAATTCATCCCGCGGTTTCAAATCGGAATTCCGATTTACATCACGCATGAAGTGTTCGAATAATGGCGGGTGCATCAGTAGGTGAACTGCATGTGATTTCCCAGAATCCCTTGCTGCAGTGGAAGCAGACCTCTTATGCTAAGAGATAATGGCGAAAAGCAGGGTTGCAGATCTGTCTGGGACATGTGAATGTGCTCACAAGTTATATTTTAATTTTCAAATGTAAACAAATTTAATTTAGTTAGCCTCTCCTCATGTCCGATTTTTCATTCCCTTTCTAATGTAAGATAAGATCTCATTTGCCTTTGCGGCTACTGCCTGACATTGGGCACTATTGCTAAGCCTGATGTCTACAAGCACTCCTAAATCCTTATCCATCAGATTCACCTAATTTTGCCCCATTTAATTTGTAAATCGCCTGTTTATTCTTGTTTCCCAAATGCATAACCTTATATTTATCTGTATTAAACCCTATCTGCCATGTATCTGCTCAAGTTTCCAGCCTTATATCCTTCTGCACAGACATTACATCCTGCTCTGATTCTACTACCTTACACAATTTAGTGTCATCAGCAAAGTTGGAGACTTTGTTCTCTATTCTAGCCTCAAGGTCATTAATAAACAAGTTAAAAAGCAAGGGTCCCAGTACCGATCCTTGAGTTTCTCACCTCACAACATTTGCCCAAACTGAAAATGTTCCATTTACAACAACCCTGTTGTCTATCCTTCAACTCGTTTTCAATCAAGGTGCAAATATTTTTGCAGAGTATAATTTGCTTTATTTTGTAAATTGACCTCTTGTGTGGCACCATATCAAAAGCCATTACAAAATCTAAGCAGACCACATTAATTGCATTAACCTTGTCTAATTTCCTACTTACCTCCTCAAAGAAACTAACAAGGTTATTTTGGCACAACCTATCCTTCCAGTGTCTTATACTTGTCCCTGTATCGTACCCCCAGACCCTGTGTTTCACTCCTGGGACATGTACCTGATCCAAGTGTCTCACCCCTGGTATCAGTATGGAACTTCCAAAAGCAGTGACAGCAGTACAAGTCCCAGAATCCCTTTAGTGAAAACCCATGATATCACCCAGAGATCATCCAATCAGAGCACAGATTCACTTTCCACAGCCACGTTTATGAAATATAGATGATCCATGGGGGTTTCTGTACAACCTGTAAACCCCCCCTAAACCTGCCCTTGAAGACATTGTATACAGATACAATCTGCAGTACAGGCATACCCCGCTTTAAGGACACTCACTTTAAGTACACTCGCGAGTAAGTACATGTCGCCCAATAGGCAAACGGCAGTTCACGCATGCGCCTGTCAGCATGTCCTGAACAGCAATATCGGCTCCTTACCTGTACCGAAGCTGTGCGTAAGCGGGGAGACTATAGAGCCTGTTACAAATGTGTTATTTACATCAGTTATGCACGTATATGACGATTGCAGTACAGTACATGCATCGATAAGTGGGAAAAAGGTAGTGCTTCACTTTAAGTACATTTTCGCTTTACATACATGCTCCGGTCCCATTGCGTACGTTAATGCGGGGTATGCCTGTAATTGATTTGCTGTAGATAATGTCATCTCATTGAGTTAGTAACTACAGATGTGTGTCTCAGAGCTTGGTTCACAAACATTTTAGCAAATTTTCCAAGAAACTTGGATATTCACTAACGTTTTGTGAACGTTTTTACTCACGTACATTTCCCCTCCCCAATTTTCCACTAAAGCCAAAGTTTGCAATTTTCACCATACATACATGCATATGAGCACACATACGACTAGATGCAGTTCAGCATCCATTCTATTTCCAGTCCTGACTGAAGAATATGATGGTTCTCTTTCACCGGCACTGTCTAGTTGTACTAGGAGAAGCTTACCCTTACACAACCTGAAAGGTGGGTGGCTGTTATGTTCAGCATCCTACACACTGTATTGCTCTTATATTCATTAGTTCTGCTCAGGGCCTTCTGACCCTAAGGAGTGGGTAATAATATGTTGGCCAAGCACAGCCCCCTGGCCTGCATCAAGAGGCGAGGCCTGTCAGCCAGCAGGATCCTCAATCACTAGTTAAAGTCAGTCAGTATAATCAACAATTGACTCAATCAGTTACTAATCACTTGTGCTCTGTCAGTATCATTGACACTCCCAAGTTCTAACGCAAATTCCAATATGGTAATAAACTGTCTCTGTGCCATTGGGTATGTGTAGTAAAGAATTTGAAATTTGCTGAAGAGGGACGGCACTTTGGTGTAAACCAGCAACATGCATTGCTGTACTACAAGATAATAACAGAATACTAAGCAGGATACACTGACTTGTCAATTGTAATTTTTTTTTTTTTAAAAGGCAACTGTGTAATGACGCCACATAATTGTCTGACTCCAGATGCAATAATGTAGCAAGCATTATTTTTCATACCTGTAGTAAAAGCTTTTGCCAAGGTTTTACAAATGCTCCTCTTAATGCTCATTAACTTTTCAGAAGACTTGCCGGCTTTTCAAAATGTATTTTAGGAACATGTTGCTTAAAAAAATAAAAACATTTGTAAGTGGTATTGAGGACATGCCTATCTGTTCATGTTAGTTTGTGCGGCAGGGCTGTACTGCAACCCAGCGCATCCACATGTAGATAGTGGACTGACCTTCAGTGAAGGCTAGCTGCAAAATAAACAGGGGTAACTCCGACGAATAAGCAGTTGCGGCTCAAGCAGCAGCACCACCAGGATATTGTGGGGACAGCAGATGGCAATACTATCTCTCCTGAAAAGTCAGATATATCTTTTAACATTGTTGGGACGAACCAGGCTCGCCACCAGACTTGAGTCTCACAGTAATCCTGGGAATTCTTCTTGATGGGGGCCCCTGTTTGCCAGTGTAATAAATTTGGCCAGGTCCCAGTCATGTATCCACAAGTCCTCCACAGCGGAGCAAGCAAAGAAGATCTCAGCGTCTGCAACGACGGTAGCAGTGGAATGAGACCTTCAATTGCCTTGAATTCCTTATCATCTGATAAAAGTCCTGCTTCTGCCAAGAACCATAGGGGAAAAGAATCCTTCAGTGGAAAAACAGGCATGCCTTAGATATTTAAAAAAAAATAAAAAAAATAGGAAGCTTTGTTGTGGACGGATTGAGTTTTCGGTCCAAACATGCACCTTTGTCAAGATACCACAATGGTGAAACAAAACAGTTAATATACCAGCAAACAGGGTGAGCGTGCTGACATCACCAGGTGCAGTGAATAAATTAAATATAGTGTCTATTAACGTGAACAAGTACATAGAATCATCACATATAGACAGCGGGAGGAGTTACATATCTGGGTGCGGACTTAATATATTTGTGAACTACACATATCATATTCATGTTGCGCAAAACATACAAAGATAAAGTAATAGAATTAAATAAATATAGGTAAATCTACAACTATAGTGATAATAGAAACAATATTATAGATAAATAAAGTGTTATTATAGATGAAAGTGTAAATATAGTGCATGGGACTACACAGTCTTAAGTCAGAGCGTTAAATAAGTACCTATATGTCACATATTGATATTTCAAAAAGGATATAAAATAATTACTGTTCTTAAATAACATAGTTGCAGGATGTCCGGTTATAAAAGATTGTGTCAGTGTTACTTACATGTGTTTGCATCACTTATAACAATGGTTGAAACATGTGTAATATAGTTGATAAAGTATTTAACGACATACCATATTGGAAACAGAGCAGGTTCATGACACTGTAGGTGTAGCTACAGAGATGTTAGCTTAAGTCTGAGTATAATTATTCACTCTGACTGTCAAATCTTTGATATTGTATTTTCCACTGAAACCATCTTGCCAAGTGTTAACCCACACTGTAAGTGAGCCAGATGTATATCCCTCTAGGGTATCAGTCCATCGTTCTTATATGGGCTCATTGTAACGTTTGCCCCTGCTATTAATACAGTGCATCCAAATAAGGAAGGAAGTTATGTCTTGTTAGAGACCATTGATATTATTTCAACTTTCCATTGTTATAGATTGAGCATCAATGGTTCGATTAAGTATCTTTAGTCACATGAGATACTTTTGTCTTGTCACATACAGTATAAACAGCAGTACGTGGCACACCTTGATAATAGGAAAGACTTGTGGACAGGTGTACATGCACCTCAATGCATCTGGGGTGCACTAGGTTTAATATAAGCTATTCTACATAAGTAGTAACAGAATACATATATGTGTGTATCTGTGGTATATAAATAGATTACCAGATGTGACCTTTTGATGTTACTCACTGACCAAATGAACAAACAGAAACACAAAGAATAAAAATGAAAACAAAATTATATAAAATATTATTAATGTTGGTTTAGTAAAATAACCACATGCATAAAACAAGTAACCACTGATAGCACGGTCCCCTAGAAATGCAGACCAATAGCTAGCACAGATATAGTATTCCTGTCAGTTCCCGGAGTGTAAATTGTTCTACCTAAAAACACTAAGACAGATATATGAGGATATTTAGATGTAAAGTTCTCCTATGTGGAAATATTCCTCCTATAAGGTTGGTTGCTGATGCTGCCCCAAAAAAGAGGATACCACACCTCTTATATATAGAACACTTGAAAAAGAAGAAAAGAATGCAAGTGCGCAATCCGAATAAAATACTTTATATTTCACTTTAAATTATCATAAACAATGCAATACAATATTGTGCGCGCGCAAAGTAATACAAATTAAAAATAGGATTAAAAATTGTATAATTGCCTGAGAAAAGTCTCCAGTCTCACTCCTCCTGTATTTGCTGCTGGCTGGATATCAAATGTGAGGGCAGCGCTTTCCCAGGGTGTCCGCTGGACTGCTGTGTTATCTCAGTATATAGGGCAAGTGTCCATTTGAAGTTCCGCAAACCTCCGCTGTCTGACAGTGGGTGCAGCTCCTCTCCCCGGGTGCCTTCTATTCCAGATCAGCGTCCTTGGCGATGCTGTTTGCCCCAGCTCCTTCCTGGTCTGACGTCGCTGACTGGAAGTGATGCGTCCTCGTCAGCGCTCCCACCAAAGTAACAGTTCTCAGAGTCTCTTTACTCAGTGCAGGTGGGGAGTGAATCACAGAACATAACACTCTGTGCCTGCTACTCCTCCTTCGTTTCTCCACTTAGTGTGGTTTCCTCAGGGATGGGTCTGCATCTCTCTGGGCCCCAGTATATCTATATATATAAAACTGAAAATCTTGGTTGTGAGTGTCTTTAGACCATTTGATTGGTCGGTCCGCCCGCCCCCTCTCACGGCTCTCATTGGCCGGTGTGTCTCGCCCCCCCCCCTTGTGTCCCACCACCCACGGCTCTCATTGGCCGGTGCGCTCTAACCCAGGGCTCCCCAACCCCCAGGAACACTGCTGCTGCTGCCTGAGGTGAGGAAATGCTCCCTGGTGGTGGTGGTGTTGGCTGTTGCTGCTTCGAGGGAGCCTTAACTGAGACTGTGAGTTTTTGCCCCCCCCCAGCTTCGTTTTTGCCCCCCCCAGCTTCGTTTTTGCCCCCCACCCAAACTCTGTTTTTGGCCCCCCCGCTCCGTTTTTGCCCCCCCCCAGCTCCGTTTTTGCCCCCCCAGCTCCGTTTTTGCGCCCCACACACACAGTGACACACACACAGTGACAAACACACTGACACACACAGTGACAGACACACTGACACACACAGTGACATCCCCCTTCCCCCCACCCCTGCCTTGCACCCCCCGCCCCCGCCTTTCCCCCGTGCCCCTGCCTCCCCCCGCCCCTGCCTTCCCCCCTACCCCTGCCTTTCCCCCCTGCCCTTCCCCCCCGCCCCTGCCTTCCCCCGCCCC